>NC_135673.1:42392862-42692862 GCF_964188315.1 Podarcis muralis
CAGACAACGACTAAACCTGCCCCCTCTGTAATGACATGGTCTAGTCTTAGCGTAACTCCTCCTCCTACCCGTGATCACTGAGATCAGTTGTCCCAGTGCATCCCCCCCTGTGGAACATGCCCCAGCCATTTTGTGGGCTGGGGCCCACTCCCCGGCAGCCCTGACCCCTCCCCCTAAGAACAAAATAACACCTTAAACAAACAAACAAAATCAATAAAACAATACAAACAAAAAAATGTAAAAATTACAAAAACATCAAAATAATAATAAAAAAATAATTCCCCAAACCCAACCACACATCCATCCCACCCCCACCCCCCACATACAAAAAATCCAAAGAAATTTTTTTAAAAACATTTTAAAAACACTCTGTGCCCCTCCGGCAATAACTGTCCTAGTGAGGCCTGTCAGGCCCCGCCCTGGGCCAGATGGTAAGTGGCAGGAAGGAGCAGGGCCCTCAAGCACTCACTCAGGGGAGTCCTCCTGGGCAGCAGGCCGCAAGCAACACACAGTCCTTATGAGGCTTCGGGCCCCGCCCCAAGCCAGATGGTAAGTGGCAAGAGCAGGGCCCTCAAGCACTCACTCAGGGGAGTCCTCCTGGGCAGAAGGCCAGTTCCACCACCCCTGGCCATTGGTTGGCAGGGGCTGATAAGTGTTGGGAGTCCAATAACATTTGGAGGGCCGTGGGTTCCTCATTCCTGGTGCAGGTCAAGTGTCCAACTCTATATAAGGCAGTTTGCTACTTTCCTGCATGTTTTATTCACATACTACGTAGGGATTTTTTTTTTAATTAGGCAACTAATATTGCAATTAGTAAATGACTAAGTTAAAGTGGCCTACAGGGGGGAAATGGGAGTTCCCCAAGGGTTCCTCACCAATCAGGTAAGTGGCTGTTTAACAAGCTTGTTTCTGTGGATTCTGAGATAGTTGCTTGAAAAACCTTAGCATCTGCTTTACCAATGATCATTGGTGCCCCTCCAACACATAGATGATGCTCTTCCTTCAATGTTTCTTGATCTTGTCTAGGCTGGTCACTGGGCGAACATGGCGAATGGGCGAAATACAGCAACTTTGATGTCGCGACCCGGGTGCCACTGATGTTCTATGTTCCAGGAATGACAGTCCCCACCTCTCACCTGGGAGAGAGGGTTTTTCCTTTCATCGATCCCTTCACACAGGTTTCAAGCCCTGTTGCACAAGGTAAATCTTCAGAGTTTAATTAATGATGTAAATATTTGGGTTGCAACATTTAATTGATTATTTGGTTGACTCGTTTTAAAACAAGCAAAGCAAGAAACCGTTTGGTCAGCGACGAAGGTGCCCTGGTTAAGTGTCCACATTACACACATTAATGTTTTAAACATACACACGTTAATGTTTTAAAATAAAAATATTTTTCTACAAAGCACTGTAGATGTTAAGGGCCATCTTCAGAGGCATTTCACTTTCTTTCACAGGAAGGAATCCCTATTCCAAGATGATGCTTTGTGTTTTGTTTCAAAATTATTATTTTACTTACGCACATTTATGCCTCTTTAATTGTTTTACTTAATGACAGCACAACCTGATATGTTTTTCTACTCATCCATAGCTGTTGTGTGTGACGTTTTAAATACTGGATTTTTTTTACTGTCCTTCTCAAAGTGTCGTAATTACTCAAAGCAATGCCATGTAAAAATCCAGTATTAAAACCTAGCAGAACAAAGCCATAAAATTCTCACGAAATCCCATAACTACAATCCAAAAGCACTAGCAGCAACACAGTTCAATTAATGATAGCATATTAAATACCTGGGTTGCTTTTTGAAAAAATCAAATTTGTTTCAACTTTTCAAATACCACAATGGCACAATGTCAGTATATAAGCAAAACACATGATACACATGTTTAAACATTTGGGCACGCGTGCGCACACCCACCCACCCACCGACTGTTGTTAGTATTTCTTAAAATCCTTCATCCCACCCAATCCCCCATCCCCAAATACATTAAAAAAGGTAAAGGACCCCGACAGTTAAGTCCAGTTGCAGATGACTCTGGGGTTGCAGCGTTCATCTCGCTTTACTGGCCGAGGGAGCCGACGTTTGTCTGCAGACAGTTTTTCTGGGTCATGTGGCCAGCATGACTTAGCCGCTTCTGGTGAAACCAGAGCAGCACACAGAAATGCCATTTACCTTCCCGCCGGAGCGGTACCTATTTATCTACTTGCACTTTGACGTGCTTTTGAACTGCTAGGTTGGCAGGTGCTGGGACCGAGCAATAGGAGCTCACCCTGTTGCGGGGATTCGAACTGCTGACCTTCCGATCAGCAAGTCCAAGGCTCAGTGGTTTACACCACAGTGCCACCCTCCCAAATACATTAAAGGTAAAGGTACCCCTGACCGTTAGGTCCAGTCGAGGATGACTCTGGGGTTGCAGCGCTCATCTCGCTCTATAGGCCAGCTCCCGTTGTTCAGTCCCAGCTCCTGCCCAAATACATTAGACGACTGGAAAACATGAACATGACACCAGTAACAATATAAAAGCAACCCTTGAACTTTGGAAATGACTTTCCCTTTTCACATCACCATTTGAAGTGAAGTGACCCAATTTCTAGAAAGTTGACATTTCCTCTCTGTTTTGCCTCCTGCTACTATGATCTGTTCAGTTAACTTGCCCAGAATTGCAAAGACCCAGGACTGACATAACCATTGAGTTAGAACAGGGAGTTTACTGGACACCTGTAATTAGGTTCCTCAGGTTTTTATGGGAAGAAGTCTTGTTTTACTTCTGAGCTGAGAGATGCAACTCATTGATTTTTTGTGGAACACTTATTCTGCTAGTACTAATTTAGCAGCAGCAGGGCTTACTCCTTAGGCAATAGGCATGGCTTTTCTTTCTATTTGCAGTATTTAATTAATTCAAAGCAGCTGGACGTGATCTGCTGAACTCTTTGGGTGCTCTCTGACCTTTTCCTTAATGCTTCCTCCCTCCTAGGCAAATCCGGAGAAATTGTTGAGCTGGTGTCCCTCTTCCCGACGCTCGCTGAGCTCGCTGGATTAAAAATCCCCCCTGTATGTCCCCAGCCTTCATTTCACATCCCCCTGTGTGCTGAGGGGCAAAGCTTGCTGCGTTATTTCCCATCCATCCATGGAGGCCAAGGAAACAACAGCAAAGGAGCAAAGGGTTCAGATCCTCCAGTTGCCTTCAGCCAGTATCCCCGCCCAGGAGACACTCCGGATTGGAACTCTGATCTGCCTCTGCTTAAGGACATAAAAGTGATGGGTTATTCTATACGTACCGCTGACTACAGGTGTACGCTGTGGCTTGGATTCAACCCCAGCAACTTCACAGTCCATCTGAACGACGTCCACGGAGGGGAGCTGTATTTCACAGCGAGTGATCCCAGTCAAGACCATAACAAGTACAGAAGCGACATGCACGGCTCCTTGGCCAAAAAGCTTTGCAAAGTCTGGGAGCACAGAATTTGGGGTTCACGTCCTCTTCTGTAAGACATTGCTGCTCAAGTAGTAAAAGACATACAGACCTTTGCGTTATACCCAAAGACGTGTCTTGAACTGTAGTGGCTCTTGGAGCCAAATCTAAAATGTGTTGTGTTCTTGTGTACCAAAGAAGTATTCTTTAGTTCTTTAGAGAGCCAGCATGGTGTAGTGGTTAAGAGCGGTGGACTTGTAATCTGGTGAACTGGGTTCGCTTCCCTGCTCCTCTACATGCAGCTGCTGGGTGACCTTGGGCTAGTCACACTTCTCTGAAGTCTCTCAGCCCCACTCACCTCACAGAGTGTTTGTTGTGGGGGAGGAAGGGAAGAAGATTGTTAGCCGCTTTGAGACTCCTTAAGGGGAGTGAAAGGCGGAATATCAAATCCAAACTCTTCTTCTTAATAAAGATCCCCCCCTTTGCAATGACCATTGAGCTATTGAGTGACATCTTTTCTGAACTTGACTAGTAGTCTTTTAAAGGCATCTAAGCTAGCGGACACCATTTACATTTTATGGCAGTGAATTCTGCAAATCAATCTTTATATTAAAAATTTCTGCACCCCATCTTTCCATAAACACCTTGTATGTGTTTCCTGTCCAAGATTTGCTGCCATGTGTGAAGCAGCATTGAAAAGAAGGAGGTGGCAGTAGTAGTGGGGAGGCTTCTATGAAAAGGTAAGCAAAACACATGCACACAAGCCTTCTTTTCTTTCCCTTGAGTCCACGGCCAGTCAGTTTCCTTGGGTGACTGAATGCCAGTAGCTGAGGAACACAAGTAAGGAGGGTCCCATTGCTCTCAGGTCCTGCCTGTAGGCTTCTCATAGGATGCCGGACTAGATGGGCCTTTGCCTTGATGCAGAAGGGCTCTCACATTTCTATAACCCCAAGCTCTAGTGCAGTGGGAGAGTGAAATGAGCCTCTCTCTGTCTGCTTTCTCTGGTGCACACCTTGCATAGTCTTATAAACCACTCTCGTGTGATCTTTCCTGGTCACTTTAAAAAAACACAAAACCACACACACAAGAAACGGTCAGTGCTTTAACCTATTCTTGTAAGGAAGGTGTTCCAGTCCTCAGCTTACATTGGGTACCCTTCTTTCCTTATGAATGGGACCTGCAATAAAATGTTGCAGCATGGTATGCTTCTGGTCAGGGTCTAACAGGCCACACCTTCTATCTGGACACTCCAATACATTTTCTTCTCTCCACTCCCACAGTCAGCATTCTGTGCCTCCTGAGCTTGCTGGGGTTTTTTTTGGGGGGGCAGGGAAATTCCCCTTAGCTTTTTCTATGACTTTTTTTGCTACAAATCATAGGGTTTCCCCAAACCCATTGATTCCTGCTCCATATGTGTGTGTGTGTTTGTGCTTTCATTTTGGCTACTGTTAGTTTTCTTAGGGGGGACGGGCATGGCAAAAGTCCCAGGTTACACTTTGTCTTAGAGAAAAAGCATTCCAGTCAAAACCATCCACAATGTACATGTATCTTTGTTCATTGAGTTCTGCTCCACACCTGGGTCTCGAAGGCTGCATTTGCAGATGAAATGCAAACCAAGGGTAGTCCATAAACTGCAGTCAAATTCGGGAGTCAGATAGTAAATCCCCGCCTCCCCAGCTACATCAAGCTCCCCCTCTTTTCTAGAGAGAACTAATCACACACCCTTTGTGCAGTAGCCTTGATGGCTCCAGGACATTCCATGTAAGTTAGCTGGGGAGTCGGCCCAATATATGGGGGAGCATCCTGTAGAGTCTGTTTGATATTTACCCTCGGACAAATAAGTTGCTTCCTCAGGGATATTGGTATGGTTCTGGGAGCATCTGACTCGGGGCTCGTCTCTAGCTGTTCAAGGCCCACGAGTTGTTGGCTTTACGACTGAACCCCACCTTGGGCTGCCCTTTAGGACTAGGATGCACCCTTTTTGGAAAGCATCCACAGGCCTTCCCTCTAACTTCTCTGTTCCACTGAAATCTCATCTCCTTTCTGTAGTAGTACAGTGGAACCTTGGGTTGCGCGTAATCCGTGATGGAGGCACATCCGCAGCCCGCAGCGTTTGCATCCTGAAGCGCCGTGTCTGCGCAGGCACCAGTGCAATTTGGAGCTTCTGCGCATGTGCAAAGTGCAATTTAGCGCTTCTGCGCATGCGCAAGCGGTGAAACCCAGAAGTAATCTGTTTTGGTACTTCTGAGTTTCCTGCCGTCCGTAACCTGAAAACACGTAACCTGAAGCGTCCGTAACATGAGGTATGACTACTACTAGTTGTGGGCATCCGTCTGTCTTGAGAGGCAATGGAGTGTGCCATGGGCAGCACTTGCCCAATATCAACCATCTGTTTTCACTGGCCCATTACAGGACCTTCTTGGTGGTGGTTCCCCATGTGTAGAATGCCCTCCCTGGTAAGATACGCCTGTCTCCACTTTATTCACTTCTGGAGGAATTCAAACACTACCTTGTTTACCGGTGTATTTGATGATGGAAAGTTTCTGTTCGTAGCAACCTTGACATTATTAGCTGAGAGTATGTGATTGTTTTAATTTTTATTGTATTGTTTTCTGGCTCATTTGGGAGGAAGGGTGCTGTATAGAATCTGAAAAAATAGCAAATATTATTAATAATACTTCTGCACAGAACTTCATCTTAATCACCAGGAAAGTGGTGCTTGTTTGCTTCTCAGAGGGTTGCTCCTCTGTTCGGTTACAACTAATGTTCTGTGCATAACGGCCCATAAAGAAATGCTAACGGCATAAGTGATGCCATTAATTTGAGTTTTATGCTTCAGAAAGGCTGTATTGGCTGGTTTGGCCTTGTCAAATCCTGGCCATTCATTGAAGAGGAAGCAGGAATGGTTATGGTACCATTCACAGCAGTTTTAATGCTGTTCTAAGACACATGAAGGGATGCGGGTGGCGCTGTGGGTTAAACCACAGAGCCTAGGGCGTGCCGATCAGAAGGTCGGCGGTTCGAATCCCCGAGACGGGTAGAGCTCCTGTTGCTCAGTCCCTGCTCCTGCCAACCTAGCAGTTCAAAAGCACGTCAAAGTGCAAGTAGATAAATAGGTACCGCTCCGACAGGAAGTTAAATGGCATTTCTGTGCGCTGCTCTGGTTTGCCAGAAGCGGCTTAGTCATGCTGACCACATGACCCGGAAGCTGTATGCCAGCTCCCTCGGCCAATAAAGCAAGATGAGCGCTGCAACCCCAGAGTCGGCCACGACTGGACCTAATGGTCAGGGGTCCCTTTAGCTTTACCTTAAGACACATGTAGCGCAGCCCTCTTGCATGCTTATTCTGAAATCGAATTCCAGCTGTGCTCAAGTACTTACTCCCAAGTAAGTATGCAAAAAGAATTGCAGCTTTGGTTTAACCCAGGGAGGAGGAACCTGTGGCTTCCCAGATTCTGTGGGACTTTGCTCCCATTGGCCTCATGCAGTATAGCTAACAGCCACTGCTGGTGGAAGTTGCAGTCCAACATTTGGAGGACCCCAAGTTCCTCCCTAGTTTAGCTGCAGTGCTGCTGAATTCTCTACCCATGGAGGATAGGGCGATAGATAACAGTGAGGTACAATAGTTAAATAGAACTGCTAGGTTCAGAGGCAGCGTGTGCAAACACACACACACACACACACACACACACACACACACACACGTCTGCTGCCTTCATGCCTTGCTTGTGGGCTTCCCAGAAGCAGCTGCCTGATCATTGTGAGAAACAGGATACAGTGGTACCTTGGGTTACATACGCTTCAGGTTACAGACTCTGCTAACCCAGAAATAGTACCTCTGGTTAAGAACTTTGCTTCAGGATGAGAACAGAAATCGTGCTCTGGCGGTGCGGCAGCAGCGGGAGGCCCCATTAGCTAAAGTGGTGCTTCAGGTTGAGAACAGTTTCAGGTTAAGAACGGACCTCCAGAACGAATTAAGTACGTAACCAGGGGTACCACTGTATTGGAATGAACACTTTGGGTCTTCACAAAGAGGGGTGGCTCTTATGTTCTAATTTGTTGGTGAGGACCAGCCAGATTTTCTGGGAGTGACTACAATCTCTGTAAGGGTGTGAGTTTTCATAAGAACATCAGAACATAAGAAGAGCCTGCTGGAGAAGACCCAATGGCCTCTCTAGTCCAGCATCCTTTTCTCACCTAGCAATGCCTTTTGGGAAGTCTGCAAGCAGGCTCTGAGCTCAATAGAGCTCCTGTTCCTGCTCTTTCCAATAACCAGTATCCAGATTCATGCTGCTTTTGATTGCAGACATTTCATTACTTGGAGGCGCTGCTTTGTTTCACTGAAGTCCTAACGTGGACACCCGTGCAATTAATTTCATCGAGATTTGTATTTCCAAAACTGAATTTGATTCAGAAAGGAACATGAAGAAATGCGATTCTCCACCAGAGGACAGCAGCCCCTCAGCACATAATTCAGATGATGGTTTTCACTACCTTTAATACGGTGAGCAAAAAAGCATTTTTCTCTTCGGCATCAAACCTCTGTTTTCTTAAGGTAGGTTCATCTATACAACAACCGTCCCTGACCAGGTGCCTTCTAGTTGTTTTGCAAATGCCACCATTCCTGATCATTAGCCATGATTGCTGGGACCCTGAGATTGAGGGCACCTGAAACACCAGGAAGGAAGCAAGTTAGAGAAGGCTGATGTCTAAGCCTGGTTGTTTGTAGCACAGGACTAAGGAGCCTGTTATCCTCCAGATGATTGTCGGACCACGATTCCTATCATCCCTGTCCATTGACCATACTAACTGAGGCCATTTGGAGTTTGAGTTCAATGGCAATAGCTCAGTTGGTTAAAGCATGGTGCTGATAACACCAAGGTTGCAGGTTTCATCCCCATATGGGGCAGCTTCATATTCCTGCATATTCTTACATTGCCGGGGGTTGGACTAGATGATCCTCAGGGTCCCTTCCAACTCTATGATAAGCAACACCTGGAGGGCCACAAAACCCCCATTTTACTGTAGCAAGTGACAAAATTCATCCAGGTGATCATACAAGAAAACGTTTATAAAGCAGAAGAGAGCTTGTGCTCTCTCCCTTTCGGGCCATTAATGTACTGCAGCTGCATAACATAACAAATGTAACTCACAATAAAAGTAATGATACCATTCGAGTACCCACAGTGTTATCACCGTCATTATCACCATTATCACTGTTATTATCTTTATTATCTGAAACTCCCAGCCGTCTCTCCTGCTTCTCCCACAGAGCCACAGTCAGCCTCCAAAAATCTTGCCTGCGTTTCCAGCCTTTTGGCAGAGTGTCTTTGGGCAGACAAAATCCAGATAAATGGAATTTGCTGCTGCACTGTCCTTATTTGTTTTACAGAGACCCACCCTCTGTCTTGGTTTCATGCTTCAGACTTTGCAGCCAAGGAACCGTCTCCCTGCCTGAAGGAGATGCGCTCAGGGCATATCACATTTTATCCTCAAAACAACCTTGTGAGGTTGGTTAGAGTAAGACCTATGTAGGGTAGCTATATATGCACTAGCAGTGAGAAAGATAACAGCCTGCTTTAAACAACAACAACAACAACAACAACAACAACAACAACAGCAGCAGCAGCAGCAGCAGCAGCAGCAGCAACAACAACAACAAAACCCCATTATGGTATTGATTGCCAAGGGATTTTTTTTTATCATCTAAATGATTCTTGGGAATTTATAGTGTGAGGTTTTGATAATTTGCAGTTCTGAAAACGCAGAACTGTAGTGTTGGATGGGACCACAAGGGTCATCTAGTCCAACCCCCTGCAATGCAGGAATCTTTTGCCCAACATGGGGCTCAAACCTATGACCCTGAGATTAAGAGTCTCGACTTCCGGTCGGTGCCAGCGCTTAATGGCGGTCCTACCTCCGAGCTCCGGAGAAGGACTGCTCCGCAAGTTCGGGTCTTACCCGCTACGGCGAGCGGGGGACCCCTAAAATCTCAGGCGCGGAAGCCTGAGAGCAAGGAGACTCGGTGGGCACCTTTGCGCCCCCCGGTACTGTGAAAGAGCCTTTTTAAAGGCTCCGGAGCGGCATCGGGAGTGAGCGCGGTGCTGAGAGTCGCTACCCAGCCTGCGGAGTGAAGCCGCGTCGCCATTAGCGGAGAGCGCCGATTCCTTCCTGAAAAGAAAATCTGGACTGGATTCCCGTGAGTAAGAAGGGAAAAAATTAGGAACCTTAAAAAATTGAAAATTTGGCTGAAAACGGGAGGGCAAAAAATAAGGAAGTCTGCCCCCCCTGGACTGCAGGAATTTAAAGCAACGAAAGACCTCGCTGCAGTTATTAGAGACTTAGTTGCGAACTGTCAAACCTGAGCTGTCAAAAGTATCTCTCCCCTCCAGATTGGCAGGAGAAGGGGGAAAAAAAGACAGTCTTGCGAAGATACTTTTAACTTAAAGGGAAACAAAGTTTTTCACTGCTCTGATCCCCGGGACGACCTGCCAGGACTTAACACCGGGAAAACTGTTCTTTAAAACAACTTTGAAGTGGATATAGACTACACCTTAAATGGTGGAAAAATTTTAAGACATTTAAGATTTAAATGGGATTTTGTTACTGATATTGGACTAACCAAATTTAAATTGGAGAAGAAGTTTTATAACTTTAATGGCGGACTTGAGATTTTCTACATCCGGCTTTCTGTCTCTTTGTTGTTTCTAACTTGGAAACTTTTAACTGCTCCCTCTTGAGGGCTAAGAGGGAAAAATTGTAAAGTAACTGACTAATACTGGGATTTTCCATTGCAAGTTTTTCCTGTGAGAACGGCCTTGGGATATGAGTGGCACGGCAGAGGAGATAAGAACCAGATCTAAAGTTAAACAAACACAAAAGAAAAGAGGCTCAATCTCTGGCAACACAGTGCCTGCACCAGACACTGGGACAGCAGCATCAATGGAACCTATGACACAGGCACTGCTTAAAATAAATCAATCCCTTGAGGCCTTAACAAAGCAATCAGCAGAAAATTCAAAGAAATTGACAGAACTTACAGCAAGATTGGATTTGAATACCACATCAGTGGCAACAAATACAGAATCTATAAATAGACTGATTCAGGAATCTTCAGAAACAAGGAAAATTGCAGAGAGTGCAAAATCTGTCGCAGGTGAGACACAGGAAAGACTTGTGCCGATTGAGAAAAAGGTGAATGAGCATGAAGCGGCCCTCTCCTTACTGGAATTACAACGGAAAGAACGAAATCTGAAATTTAGACAGGTTCCAGAGAAAGAAGAGGACAATCTGGCGGAATTTCTCACAGAGGCAATTCTGGAAAATTGGCAAGAAGATCTGGAGGAAGACGAAGTGGGGATAACAACTGCTTTCAGACTTGGTAGAAAGCAAAGCAAGAAGTCAAGGGATTGTCTGATCACCTTTAGAACCAAAGAGGAAAGAGACAAGATACTGAACCTTCATTATCAAAAAGCTTTGGTGATTGGAAACATTCAAGTCCAAATCTTTAAAGACATCCCTAAATACATCTTGGAAGTGAGGACCTTTTATAGAGATCTTGCCAATTTGCTGAGGAAGAACTTCATACCCTTCAGGTGGGAATTCCCACAGGGGTTGTCCTTCAACTACAAAGGGAAGAAAGTAAGAATAAGAACAGTACAGGAGAAAGAGTACTTTTTGGAGAGAAACCTAGAGGACCTACAGAAAGGTACGGTGGATCCGGCAAAAGAAGGGCAAGGATTAACACCAGAAGGAGGAGGGCTAACAGACATTGCAAATCTATCATTTGGACTACCACAACTGCCAACTGAAGAGGAAGAAAAACTTGGAGCAGTCGGAGGATCAAACATCTAACAAACAAAATGTCTCTGCAGCTTCTAAGCTGGAATTGCAACGGTTTGAACCATCCCAGAAAAAAACGACAGGTTTTCCACATTTTGAAAAGGGAACAACTGGATCTGATATGTCTACAGGAAACTCACATAACTAGAGCACACAGGAAATTGTTGGTGAACAAAAGACTGGGACAAGAATTTATATCTTCTGATAAAGTAAAAAAGAGAGGAGTAGTGATTTATGCAAAGGAAAAATTGGACCCAAAGTTAAAATTTAAGGATGAAGAAGGAAGATACCTGGCAATTGAAGTACAGATCCAGGGGGAAAAATATTTGATAATTGGAGTATATGCACCAAATGATGGGAAGGCAGAATTTTTTAAGAAGTTGCATGAGACCTTACTAGATTATCTCGACTGCAAAATAATAATGATGGGGGACATGAATGGAGTGGTTTCTACAAACATGGACAAGGCACAAAGACAGACAATATCTAAAGAAGGAAGATTACCAAAGACTTTCTTCGAGATGACGGAAAATATGGACTTGATTGATATTTGGAGAACAAAGAATCCTCTCGAGAGAGAGGGAACTTTTTTCTCGGAATCTAAAATGACATGGACGAGAATTGACCAAATCTGGGTATCTAGTGTGATGGCTACAAAGATTAAAAAAGTAGAAATCTGCCCAAAAACCTGCTCCGACCATAATGCTGTAAAGATGGAAATGAAAACGACAACAACTGGATCCTTTAGATGGAGAATGAATGACTCCCTATTTAGAGATGAACAATTTTGTATAAAGGCCCTAAAGACATTGAAAGATTATTTCGAGATAAATTTGAGAACAGATGTGGAAAAAAGAACAATTTGGGACGCAAGTAAAGCCGTGATGAGAGGCTTCCTGATACAACAGAATTCAATCAAGAGGAAAAAGCAAAATGAAAGGAAAGAAAGAATTTTAGAAAAAATGAAGGAAGGAGAAAAGAAACTGAGGTCAAAACCAAAGTCTCAAGAAATTTTGAGAGAAATAAAATATTATCAGACGCAATATATGGAACTGACAAATCAAGAGATAGAATGGAAAATTAAACAAATGAGACAAAGGACTTTTGAGTCTGCAGACAAGTGTGGGAAGCTCCTTGCATGGCAATTGAAAAAGAGACAAAAATTGAACACAGTTACTTGTTTGGAGATAGAGGGAAAGAATGTTCATAAGCCAAATGAGATAAGTAACTGTTTCCAAAGTTTTTTTAGGAAATTATACACACAAGGGCCAGTAAATGAACAAGAAATAGAAGAATTTCTTAAAAATTATGGACTACCGAAAATTCCAGAACAGGGCAAGTTGATTTTGAATGAGAAAATAACAGAACAGGAAATAGAGGAGGCCATACAAAAGGCACAACTGGGAAAGTCTCCAGGACCAGACGGACTGACGGCTAGATATTATAAAGCTTTGAGAGAAGGTTTAGTGCAACCACTAAAAGAAGTTTGCAATGAAATATTGGAGGGGAAAAAGGCACCTGAAACGTGGAAAGAGGCTTTTATCTCACTTATACCAAAGACCGAGACTGAAAAGAACCAGGTTAAGAACTACCGCCCGATATCATTATTAAATGTGGATTACAAAATTTTTGCAGACATTTTAGCAAAAAGACTGAAGAAAGTATTGACAGGTGAGATTCATAAGGATCAATCTGGCTTTCTCCCGGGTAGACACATGTCTGACAATGTGAGGAACATAATAGACATTGTGGAACTGTTGGAAATGAACATTAACAGAAAAGCGGTTTTGATTTTTGTGGACGCGGAGAAAGCCTTTGACAATATTTGTTGGAGTTTTATGAAAAAGAATCTCCAAGGGATGGGGGTAGGCCAAGGTTTTGAAAATGGTATAGGTGCAATTTACTCTGAGCAGAAGGCAAAGCTAATTGTGAACAATGTGGTAACGGAAGAGATAGCCATAGAGAAAGGAACACGACAGGGATGTCCTATTTCCCCCCTACTTTTCATACTAGTTCTGGAGGTTTTGTTAAATATGATTAGAAAGGACCAGTTGGTTAAAGGAATTCAGGTCGGAGTGAAAGAGTATAAATTAAGGGCATTTGCAGATGACCTAGTTTTGACTTTGCAACAGCCAATCACTAGTACAAAAAGAGTTTTAGAACTGATCGAGATATTTGGTCAAGTTGCAGGATTTAAGCTGAACAAACAAAAAACTAAAGTATTGGAAAAAAACCTAACAAATGAAGAAAAAGAGACATTCCAGAATGAAACAGGTTTGGAGATAGCAAAAAAAGTGAAGTACCTGGGGGTGAATTTGACATCGAAAAATGTGAATCTTTTTAAAGACAATTATGATAAATGTTGGACAGAAGTTAAGAAAGATTTAGACATATGGTCAAGGCTGAAACTTTCCTTGTTAGGCAGAATTGCTGTTATCAAAATGAATGTATTGCCTAGAATGTTATTTTTGTTTCAGACATTACAAATAATAGACAAGATGGACTGTTTCAAGAGGTGGCAGAAAGACATATCGAAATTTGTTTGGCAGGGCAAAAAGCCAAGAATAAAATTTAAGACATTAACAGATGCGAAAGATAGAGGGGGTTTTGCCCTGCCGGACTTAAGACTCTACTATGAATCAGCAGCGTTTTGCTGGTTGAAAGATTGGCTGCTCCTCGAGAATACAGACATTTTGGACCTTGAAGGATTTGACAACAGATTTGGTTGGCATGCATATATATGGTATGACAAGGTAAAATTGCATAAAGGTTTTAAGAACCATATGGTAAGGAAAGCTCTGTATAATGTTTGGATTAAGTATAAAGACCTGTTTGAAAGTAAAACCCCCAGGTGGCTGTCACCAATGGAAGCAAAAGAGGTGAAAAAATTGAATATGGGTTCTAATTGGCCTAAATATTGTGAAATTATAGAACAAGATGGTGAAAATGTAAAATTGCAGAGTTTTGAGAAACTGAAATTTAAGGTGAGAGATTGGTTACATTATCGACAGATAAATGAAGTATTTAAACAGGACAGAAAGAAAGGCTTCCAGGTGGAGAAGTCAAAATTAGAAACAGAACTGTTAGAACCCAATACTAAAAATTTGTCAAGAATGTACAACTTGCTGTTGAAATGGAATACTCAAGATGAAATGGTGAAATCTAATATGATTAAATGGGCACAGGACATTGGGCATGACATTGAATTTGCAGACTGGGAGCAGTTATGGACCACTGGTGTTAAATTTACGGCATGCAATGCCTTAAAAGAAAACATTATGAAAATGATCTACAGGTGGTACATGACTCCTGCTAAGTTAGCAAAGATCTATCATTTGCCCAATAACAAGTGTTGGAAGTGCAGTGAAACGGAGGGAACCTTCTATCACCTTTGGTGGACCTGCCCGAAGATTAAGGCTTTCTGGGAAATGATCTATAATGAAATAAAAAAAGTTCTGAAGAGAACGTTTGTTAAAAAACCAGAGGCCTTTCTCTTGGGTATGGTGGGCCAAATGGTGCCAAAGAAGGATAGGACATTTTTTATGTACGCCACCACAGCAGCAAGAATTCTTTTAGCAAAGTATTGGAAGACGCAAGATTTACCCACGTTGGAAGAATGGCAGACGAAGGTGATCGACTATATGGGACTGGCAGAGATGACTGGCAGAATTCGAGACCGGGGGAAAGAGGCGGTGGATGAAGATTGGAACAAATTTAAAGTTTATCTTAAAAACTGTTTTAATTTGGAAAACTAGGGGCTCAGAGTTATAAGAGATAAAGAACTACAGTTGTATTAATAACTAACTGAAGTTAAATACATGAAATATATTTAAGTTATGATCAGAGGGTTGCTGAAAAATCTTGAAACAAGAATGCAGAAAAGGGGTGGTATGGGGAAGTCATGTTTTTGTTTGTTTATGTCTATGTTTTTGTTTTGTTTATTCTTTATTTATGGAAAACTAATAAAAATTTATTATAAAAAAAAAAGAGATTAAGAGTCTCATGCTCTACCAACTGAGTTACAATATATAGGTCAAACTTAAATTTGGATTGTCTTGTTTGCTTTTTGTGATTAATAAAAATCTGATTGACTGGTTTAGGCTAAGAGAAAGTAACAGTACAGTGGTACCTCAGGTTAAGTACTTAATTTGTTCTGGAGGTCCGTACTTAACCTAAAACTGTTCTTAACCTGAAGCACCACTTTAGCTAATGGGGCCTCCTGCTGCTGCCGCGCCACCGGAGCACGATTTCTGTTCACATCCTGAAGCAAAGTTCTTAACCTGAGGTACTATTTCTGGGTTAGCGGAGTCTGTAACCTGAAGTGTATGTAACCTGAAGCGTATGTAACCCGTGGTACCACTGTATTTGGAACCCATGTCTTACTCCCTCTCCATATTTAATATATGCTGTTGGTTGCCGCTTTGATTTCAGGTGTCCTAGGATTTCCACAAACCATCTGGCAACTGTGCTGACTTCTGCTTCTTCCTCCTGGTAGTTTACACAGCAGAGTTTTGCAGGCAGAATCACAGGGTCAGAGTGAGAAAGCCAACTAATGAAAAAGAATTGCACAGATCTTGCACCTATGTTTTTATAAAAATCCTGATCTGTTTATGAGTCACTCTGTACTGTTGCCACTTTGATGTGCTTCAGGTACCAAGCTGCTTTGTATAAAATGAAGTTCTGTGTTCACTCATTCACCGTAATAGGGAATCTAAAACAGCCCCCCCCACACTTTTGGCCAAAGTGGATGGAATTTACCAGCACAGGAGCCTCTCCAGAGTGGACTGAGCCTGACAAATTGTAGACAAATAGATCCAGTGTTTTGTTTTGTTTTTAATTGGGGAAGTAAAAGGGATTTACTTTTCTTTATTTTTTCTTCAGTGCTCTGCAGGCAGCATTTTGGTCAGCCTCACTTTCATGGACACAGAGAAGCACAAGAGATATACAGTAAACACAGCACAGAAACGCAGCAATCTGGCTCAGGAAGTGGTGTGCATTTACTGTCACCGTGATTTCTACCTGGGAGACACCCTCACAAACCACAAACAAACTGTTTACCTTCCTATGTGACCCACACACATATCTAGTAGGAACTCCTATTTTTTTTACTTTGGGTGGTAGCTGATGCCAATTCTACTCAGAGTGGACTCACTTAAATTAATAGACATGATTAACTCATGTGCATTAATTTCAGTAGGTCTACCCTGAGTAGTACTAACGTGGGCTGCAGTCTTTTGTCATGTCTCCCACAACATGGGATGTGCTTGTAAACCACTTCACCAGGAGTAGAAGGATTTTCAAGTTCTGGAGCACCACTGCTGCAGCATGTTCATTAATTTGAACTTCCTCTTCTTCTTGTTGTTTCCCCAGAAAGAAATAATTTTTAAAAATGTGGTCAGGAAGGATGGGAGTTTGAGCATGGCAGCGTTCCAGCTCTGCCTGCGCCATGGTAAGCAATGTATTCTTCAGGTCAAGATAGTCTGCAATAACAAACAAGGCAGCACAGTGAGAGCAATAAAAGCAGACGGCTTGGAGAGAGAGAGAGCAGGAGAGGGAGAGAAATGCAAACCAAGTGTCATAAAATAAATGAGATGCCGCCATTGACCCTCTTCCCCAGGACGGCTTCGCAACAGCTGGAACGCAAGGCATACGTCTGCATCAGCGGGATTTGCTACCTGTCTGGCGGGTTAGGAACAGCTACACTGGAGGCTCTTGAGTTAAGCAGGAGGCAAAGGCAAAGGCAAAAAAAGGAGTAGAGTCAACAAACAAGCTTCAGTTAATAAAAAAGCAGCGTGTGAGTGAGATGAGCTCCAATCTCTGCTTTCTAAAACCACAGTAGCTCTTCTATTCTTTCCTGTGTAAAACAAAAAAACCAAAACAAAACCCAACATGTCCAAGATTGATTCCCCTGCCCCTTTGAGCTTGCTTTTAAGTAAAATAAATAAATTATTGTTCTTCTAACAGAGGGATCTTGGATGTGGCAGAGGATGCTGCTGCTTTTAGAGTTCTGGGACATTTTTACAGCTTGCAAGCTGTAGTTAGGGCTTTATTATATGCCTGCTGTTCATCCTGGCATGACTTACACAGAAAATGCAGCTGCAGCTCCCTTTTTCATAAATAAATAAATAAATAATCAATCAATCTCTTTCCGTGTGGGATAGGCAGAGTGTTTTAAATCAATAGTGATTGCTTGTGTGGACCTTGCAGTGTAAACTCACCACACAAGCCTGCACTTGTTAAAGAGCAGAAGAAGATTGGATTGGATTAAGAGTGCAATCCTATGCTTGGATTCATAGAGTTGGGAGGCACCTCCAAAGGTTATCTAGTCGAACCTTCTTGCCAGGGCAGGAAATCCAGGACTCCAGCATGGTCTCTTCCACTGTCATGGCTCATATTGTCAGAATGGGGAAATGGGTTTGTTGCTGCAAGAGCTTCAGATCACTTTAACTGAGTGACCTGAATTTGCCAGCATGTGATGGAATTCCATCCAAAAACAGCAACAGTCTGGAAGTGACCTTTGTCTAAAAAACCTTTCCTTGTAATTTGAACCCATTGCTTGGGGTCCTACCCTCTGGAGCAACAAAAAACAGTTTTGTTCCATTGTCTATGTGGCAGCCCTTCAGATATTTGAAGACGATGGCTGTCATATTGCCTCTTAGCAGTCACTTCTCTAGGCTAAACATACACAGCTCTTTCAACCTTTCCACTTGGACTTAAGACTCCAGAGCCCTTGCCATCTTTGTTGTCCACCTCTGAACATGTTCTAGTTTGTCAGTATCTTAAACTGCAATGTCAAGAACTGGACATGATACACTAGGATAATTCTATCCACAGCAGACCAGAGTGGTAATGTTGCTTCTTGTGATCTGGCCACCCTGCTTCCAGTGATGCAACCTAGAATCACATTTTAGCGGCTGCACTATGCTGCTGATGCATGCTTAACTTGTGTCCTTCTACTGAAACCACTGGATCCTTTTCACTGGGATATATTCCTAGTGAGTGAACATTGGATTTCAGCCTAAAGATTCACCTAGTCCTGCAATCTGTTTCCCGCAGTGGCTAATAAAATTCTGTAGTGGTGGCACACAAGGATGCTGAGAATTCTTATGAGACCCTCTATTTCCCCTCAAAGAGCTGCAATCTCCAGAGGTCCCTGTGATGAGCAACTGATCATTAAACCACTCTGGGAAGGGGAATAGATGTCTCCTAACACCCTTAGCGGGACGCGGGTGGCGCTGTGGGTAAAACCTCAGCACCTAGGACTTGCCGATCGCATGGTTGGCGGTTCGAATCCCCGTGGCGGGTGCGCTCCCATTGCTTGGTCCCAGCGCCTGCCAACCTAGCAGTTCGAAAGCACCCCCGGGTGCAAGTAGATAAATAGGGACCGCTTACTAGCGGGAAGGTAAACGGCGTTCCGTGTGCAGCTCTGGCTCGCCAGAGTAGCTTTGTCACGCTGGCCACGTGACCCGGAAGTGTCTGCGGACAGCGCTGGCTCCCGGCCTCTAGAGTGAGATGAGCGCACAACCCTATAGTCTGGCAAGACTGGCCCGTACGGGCAGGGGTACCTTTACCTTTACTTTTACCTTTAACACCCTTAGCAAACTACAGCTCCCATAATTTTTTTGGGGAAGCCATGACTGTTTTAAGTGGTAGCATAAATGTATGGTGTGAATGTGGCCTTGGAAAGGTGGGCTTCAGCCTTAATGAAAGACTTGTGCTCCTTCCATTCTCCAGTCTGAGAGAAAGAGAGAAAAGCTTGCTCCAAGCCCTTTGAAACACGGAGCCAGCATCTCTTTCTCTTTGCTCCCTTCATCTTCTTTCATATCCGGCTTCTCTGCTCTCTGGGCTCGCCTCTGATGCTGCCCTCATTATGAAGGTGCTTTCTCTTCAGCCACTGCGAAGCAGGGCCATCTCTTCTCCGCATGCTTTGACTCTGCCAAAGATGCTTTCCTCCTTGTTGGTCTCGGCCACAGGAGTGGTAGCCGATTCTGGGCAGCGCTTTTTCTCCCCAGCAGATTGGCTAATTAAAACAGGAGTATTTAATCCCATAGTGGCAAGGCTTGTTTTGATATCTGCAGGCTAGTCTTTTCTCTCGACTGGAGAGAATGTCAGCTCTGGGAGAATATGAAACAAATAAATATATAGTTCTGGAACAGACAATGGGCAGTGCACCGTCCACTAGGAACAACTTCTTAGGCGAAGCCCTGCGGAAAATCTGGAATCCGCAGTCTGTAGAGTGCCTCCTTATAACCTCTATCTGATCCATTAAAAAGCACTTTCCAACATTTATTTATTATGTTTCCATCCTGTCCTCTCTGCAGAGCACTCAGAGCAGCAGGCATTGTGCTTTCCCTTTTATCCACACATCACAGTGCAAGAAGAGTCCTGTTGGGTCAGCCCAATGGGCCATCTAGTCCAGCATTCTGTTCTCATAGGGATCAACAAGATGCCTGTGGAAAACCCTCAAACAGGACTTGAGCACAACATTCTGGGCATGCAGGACTGGCACATAAGTGTGGAATAAGCGGTGGCATTGCCAATTCCTTTGTGGGGCTCTCTCTGCATTCCAGGGATTACTTACTCCTCCACTCTGGATGAATTCCATGTATTTCATCCCCTGCACTTTAAAATTAGTTTGATCTTCTGCCAAGGGAATTGCTTCCCCTCGCTCGAGTCCTCTCGAATATTCCACAGCAAGACGGATGTGATCCTGTGCGCAGGGGGAGCCTTCATTACGAGGAGCTGTGGGAGACGCGTGGCTTTGCCTTTGCCGCCTCCATTGGAACCTTGTTTCAGAAACGTAATCAAGGGCAGGGATGAGGAAGACAAACAGATTAGCTGATTGAACTGGATGGTCTAATCATTTTCTCATCACTGGCTTTCGTTCCTCTTTGCTATAATAGGATTAGCGTGTGTTCAGGCTATTGATCATTGCGGAAGTTTGGTCAGGAGGAAAGCCTCTGATGGTTTTTTGTTTAAAATGCCTCCTGAATAGGCTGCCACTTCCATCTTCTGTACGATCTGGAGCGTCCCACCTTCAGTTTGCCACCACCAGTTAGAAAACAGGGAGGTGGGGGAGGAACCTGTGACCTCTCAGATGTGCTTGGGTCCCAGCTCTCATCAATCCCATCCAGTGTAGCCAATGGCCAAGGGTGATGGGATTTGCAGCCCACCCACACCCCATTGCTGCGCTAAACAAACCTTAAGGAGTAGCAAGGCTAGAAAAATGGTCTTGGAGAGTGGAAGGTGATCACAGTAGAGTAGACTGTCCAGTGGCCAAAGGCCTTAGGCTGAGTCAGTCTATTGGGCCACTCAGCTCAGAACTGTCTACTCTGGGGGGTTGTCAACATGGTGTGCCTCCACTCCTGTGGTGAGCAGGGTCTTATGTTCCTCTCCAAGCCATACTACTTGAGACCCATTTTTAAACAAAAGGCAAGAGGTCCTTCCAATGAAACACGCCAGTGCTCAAGATTCTAGCCAGCCAGCGAGCCAAGTCCTTTCCCAAGAAACTCCATTCCAGCCATCTCTTTCCACCCAGCTTCCTATCGATCCCAATAACAGTCAGTCAACATTCTGCTGCCACTGAGCACACTCCAGTTGTTTAGGAGTCTCCAAGGTCTGTCACATGACTGGGTGGTGCCATTTTGGCTGCATAAGTAATGGCACCTACACACTGAACGTCAGGGGGGGGGGAATGGGAAAGATGCCAGGAATTAAACCTGGGACATTTTACATGCAGAGCAGATGCCCCCAAGATTGAGCTGTGTGGGTTCTTATAGCATCCTATGGGCTTTTTCAGACTTGCAGTGCAAAATCAGTTGCAAAACCAGACCTGCTTTTAATTTTAAAAAGTTGTCTCTTTCTTTTTCTCTTTCGTCCTCTACTTTCCACCTCCTCCCTCCCTCTCAGTAGCCTCCACCAGGCTGTAAGTCCTGAGCTTAAAAAGTCACATGTTGCAGCTAGAGGCCTTGGATGTGTACAACCAGGGGCGGGTTTGGGGCTGTGCGAGTGGTGCGCACCCACTGGGCTCTGAGCTGAGAGGGTGCCCTCTTTCGGCCTTGCACAGGTACATTCAAGTCCACCACTGTGTAAAACCACCCTCTATGCTCATCAAAAGACGTATCTCATCTGTATCTCAACTGATGGAATGTATGGGAATGTGCACAAGCAGGCTTCACCACAGAATAACACATATTTATTAAATTAATCATTTGTTTCATTAGCTTTTATATGCTTTTATAGTGTTTTTTAATTGATTTTAGACTGTATTTGTTCTTTTAATGGATATTTTTTATTGTACAGTGGTACCTCGGGTTAAGTACTTAATTCGTTCCAGAGGTCCGTACTTAACCTGAAACTGTTCTTAACCTGAAGCACCACTTTAACTAATGGGGGTCTCCTGCTGCTGCCGCGCCGCTGGAGCATGATTTCTGTTCTCATCCTGAAGCAAAGTTCTTAACCTGAAGCACTATTTCTGGGTTAGCGGAGTCTGCAACCTGAAGCGTATGTAACCTGAAGCGTATGTAACCTGAGGTACCACTGCACATAGTATATGCCACATAGATATTTTAAAAATATCAGGTGGTTTAGAAGTGCTTTGAAATGAATAAACAATCTAAATAAAGTGGAATATAGTTTAATTGTGGCTCCATATATAGGAGCAGCCTACCATTGAACCCCTGGATGCTGAGGATAAACAGTCGCCTATGTGTGAGGTACTAGGCAGGAATGTGGCTGTTTGTGGTTGGAAACAGAACTCTGGGCTGATGGTGATATTCCCATCAATCAAGTCATATTCATTTCTATGTCCCTTTTCTGCATAGCTAAAGACAAAGACGTGAATGTTCCATAACAACACGCCAAGTTTATTACGCAATAAATAATAAAAAGTAACAAAATCACAAATCCGCAATTGGCCACGAAGCTCACTGGGTGACATTGGGCCAGCTGCTTCTTCTCAGCCTAACCTACCTCAAAGGGTTGTTGTGGGGATTGAATGTGGAAGGGGGGGGGGGGAGAGAACCATGCACACCATCTTGACCTCCTTGGAGAAAAAGCCTGGGATGTCAATGCAATAAATGACTAATGATAAATAAATTGTAAATTGCAAATAATTAAACTAACAGAATCTTCTTGCACATCCTGTACAGTTCATTGAGGGTGCTGGGGATTCGTAGCTGTGGGAAGACAGAACTACAGTTCCCAACATTCTCTGATGGAATCTGTGTGCTCTAAACTTATGGGCTGGATGTGAAGGAGAGTCAAGGGCTAACAGCAGTTCCTTGCAACTGCCATTCCCCATGCTGGGCCTAGGAACGTGTCTCCGGGTAACTGGTGAAACCCCTGCAAAGTACAGTTGTACTTCAGGTTACATACGCTTCGGGTTACAGACTCCGCTAACCCAGAAATAGTACCTCGGGTTAAGAACTTTGCTTCAGGATAAGAACAGAAATGGTGTGGCAGCGGCGGGAAGCCCCATTAGCTAAAGTGGTACCTCAGGTTAAGAACAGTTTCGGGTTAAGAACAGACCTCCAGAACAAATTAAGTTCTTAACCCGAGGTACCACTGTAGTTCAAGCGTTGAAGAGGAAAATGTTGCAGCACATGGCCTTGCCCACTAGAGGTCTCTAAGACAACAGAAAACAACCTAGCACATCCCCGCTCCCAAATCAGCGAACATTTGCCTCATTAATGCCCTTCAGCTTTATTTGACAGTCAGTAGGAAGAAGACTAGCCTTGTCTACTGTCACATTCATTCACAGAACGTATTGCCTGATTTGCCAGAGGTATGATGCGAAGGGAGTCTGAATTTGTACGATTACAAATTCAGCTTCGTTGCAGAATCCCAGAAGGAACAGCGCCCACAGAAGCAAAACACCCAGCACTTCAGCTGTGCTGTGAAAAAGAACTGCGATTTAATTCAATTCCAGCACATACCTCATTTTTCTATGGAGGGCCGTAAAGACAGCAAATCAGAAGATCCAAATTTTAAAGTCAGCCTTATTTTTTAATTATTTAAGAGCCAAACTATGCATTATGACAGAAACCTGTGCAGTTTACCTCGAGGTGTTTCCCCAGATAGGTCTTTATTGTGGGATTAGGGCTTCTTAGGCATGCAAGATTTTTCTTGCGGCATTACAAGAACAGTTTGGCATCAAAATGCCAGACCATAATTACACTCCCCAACCCTTTCCAGGGAAAGTCTAATCAGTTTAGCAACCACCACCACCTGTTACCAATGACTCATTTTGCATACTAGGAACTCACTTACATTCATAAAGATAAAGCGCTTTACATGTGTTATAACACTTTGACACCAGATGGCGCTGTGGGGTCTCGTCTTTTGCCAATGGGTTTTCCCTATGTGAAGTTTACAACGTGTTTAACTGAATTGCTTCTTTGATGTGTCTAGATCAGGGGTCAGCAAACTTTTTCAGCAGGGGGCCAGTCCACTGACCCTCAGACCTTGTGGGGGACTGGACTATATTTTGAAAAATATATATATATTTTAAATTCCTATGCCCCACAAATAACACAGAAATGTATTTTAAATAAAAGCACACATTCTACTCATGTAAAAACATGCTGATTTCCAGACCATCCGCAGGCCAGATTTAGAAGGCGATTGGGCCGGATCCTGCCCATGGGCCTTAGTTTGCCTACCCATGGGCTAGATCAGGTGTCAGCAAGGCTTACCAGGCATGGGCCGGATCACTCCCGCAGAGATCTTCCGTGGGCCGGACTGGCGCATTGTGATTTTTGGCGTCTGGGCATGTGCAGAAGCGATTTCCAGCGCTGTGCAAGTGAGTCCCCATGCTGTGCTGCTCCTGTTTAGCGCAGCACGCGGGGACTCACCAAATAGGTGGCTCGGTTTGGGGGCGGCTCGTGGGCCGGTTAAACAGCCTCCATGGGCTGCTTCCGGCCCATGGGCCACAGGTTGGGGACCCCTAGTCTAGATCCAGTCTGGAAGTACTTCTTCCTCTTTGAAGATCTGCAAATAGAAGCCAACATTTAGAGCAGGGTTGGAGTGGGGAGGGGGTTGGGGTAGGTCTCTGCTGTGGATTTATGTGGTGCATAAATTAATTAATGGTTGTCACTTTCATTTTGTGTGTTGTGCATTTTTTTAAAAAGGGCTACATTCAGATGACATTTTATTTCGACGCTCCAATGTTGATGTCTGCATTTTGTATTGTGGTAGTGGCCCAAAGGGCCATAATGAATGTGATGATGTGAATCCCTATAAATCCTTGAATATGCTTCTAATAGAGAAGTTATAGTAACCTGCCGCTTTAAGAAACTGATGATTTTGCAAGATGCTGCCCCCCCACTGAGACAGAAGGACAGCTAATACCTAAACCACGAAGATATAGCTCATAACTTAGAACGTAAGTTCATACATGGTACAAATGGATACACATAACACAGCTTCCCAACGTGCATATTAACACAATGTAACAGATCACAGTGAGAATCAAAGTTTAGTTAGCAATGCTTATTGCGCATGTGTAGTAAACATGAAATGAGGTAATGATCTACATGATTGGTGAAAATTGAAATCCTTTGTTTGAAATGTTATAAATACCACCTCCCTGACCCTTGGGCAGGGTTGCAGTTTTGCGAAAAGATTCAACTGTAACCTATTGCTTTGTAATAAACAACAATGGATTCCTAACTCCTCTTGTCTGTGAGTTTTATTGGTGTAACGCAGAAGATAAGCCATTTTTGGCTTACAACAGTATGATCTTTCGCATGACACAAATGCCACTTTCACATGACACAAATGTCATCTAGCATAAGTTTAGTTCTCACTTTCACGTTAATTGTCTCCGAGGGAAAAAAAAATATATGTTCACAGCTAACTAAAAGGAGTTTGGTGCTATAATTTGACATGGCAAAATCTAGAGTGATCTCCTGGCATATGATTATTTCCAACCATTTAAAACTTAGTGTAATATACAATGTAAACAGAGTGTTAGAAGTCAGGAGAAAACGCTGACACTGAAACCAGGAAAACGAATGCAATAAACCCCACATCTGATTGCAGCTTTAGGGCTTAACCACACTTCTTGTCCCACTGCTTCTCCCCCCCCCCCCCCCCGCCGTTTAAGGCTCAGCTGGAGCAAACAGCAATTGGGTTTTCTGCAGACTGCCGCTTGTTCCGATTTAGAGCTAAAGAGTGGGGAAAGGGGCGAGACACAGGGAAAGCAGCTCAGACCCATGCCTAGAAAGTGTGGGTCAAGGGGAAAATTGCTCAGATCTGTGCTTTCCAGGTAGGGGACAAGAAGTGTCACAGGGCAGACTTGTAAATAAAAACATTTTTAACCCCCCCCCCAAAGCACTGCTCTCCCTGCTGCTGGTTGCTCTGCAGCGCCCTCTGGTGTCACATTTTAATAACACATTATGAACATTAAAAGTAGGACGTCCATGAGTCCATGTATAGTACATTATCAAAACCATTCCTTAACGTTTCCTTAATGTTAAAAAGTGTAGATCTGTCCCAGCTTAGATTCAGCAGGGCAGCAACCTTCAAACCATACCCTTTGCACCCATATGTTTTCCCTAATGGGATAGATTACAGCTTGTAGTTGGAGTTTGCAAGTTGTGCTGCGTCAAACCCATTGCAAGGACAACAACACACACCAAGCAATAGTACTCATTTTAAAATAAAAGTTGGCACAGGACTTGAAGCTAAACACATGCAAATCCATTCTTGAGAAAGCAGGCTTACCTTTGTTAGAATTACAAACAGAAGCACTTGGTAAGGAAAGGCACAAAAGAGGTTTATTACTGGAAATAAATGCTTGGGTGGGAAAGAGTTTTCTAATTCTGGCTAACTAACTAGCTGCTGGGGACGCGGGTGGCTCTGTGGGTTAAATCACCTTTACCTTTTAACTAGCTGGGGAGACAAAGAGATCCAAAGGGTGACCTCTCTCAAGAGGGTCAAAAGGAGAAGTGTTAAGGGAAATGGTAGGGAGAGCTTGCAACCTATGCATATCAAAACAAAGGTCAGCACAGGCAAAGAGCAGTGAGACAGCGTAGGAACTGGAGATTCCTTTCCCTATCAGTTTTAACCCCATGCAAACCCCTTTCAGAAAGCTGATTTGCATCCTGCACTTCCAACATAAAGAAACACACATAGAAACTGCCTGCAGCAAAATATGCAGTGGAGGACTCCTGTACGGTGTTCCAGCTAGCCAGTCAGCCAGGCCCTCTTTAATGCATTCCATTCCACCCTATCCCCCCTTTCCTGTTCTTTCCCCCAAGAGTTGGTGGGTATTCTGTGATAAATAAGTATGTATGGGATATTTTCTTGATATTTCATGCTCTCTCTGTCCCCCCCCCCCATCCAGTCTTCTTTCCAAGCCACCTAAGTTGGTGGCCACCATTGCCTCATGAGGG
The DNA here is from genome assembly GCF_964188315.1 of Podarcis muralis. NCBI lineage: Eukaryota > Metazoa > Chordata > Lepidosauria > Squamata > Lacertidae > Podarcis > Podarcis muralis. The sequence continues at coordinate 42,419,517 of NC_135673.1, forward strand.
AGGGAATTCCCATAGTTGCGTGAAGAAGGACTTTCTTTTATTGATCTTCCAACATGGAGCTTCACTGGCTGTCCATGAGTTCCATGCACAGCTTTATGGACATCTATCATGTCACCTGCCAAGGCATCTTTTCCCTAAACTAAAAATAAGTCAGGTCCTGCTGCCAAGATTCAAAAGGAACTTGTCTGTTCAACTCTTGGCCATCTTTGGAATCTCCATGTAGAGAGACAGCATGCCACAAAATAATAGTTTCTGGGGAGCAAGAGTGGAAGGAGGTTATTGCTCCCCATGCCCTGCTGGTGGACTCGTGGGTCACTGTGGGGAGTGGGATGGTCTTTGGCCTGATACGAGCAGACTCTTTATTCCTGTGTTCTCCCTCTCCTCTTGCCTCCCTGCCTTTTTGCTGGCATCAAGGCTTCAGCCAACAAGTAACTCTGCAGTTTTGCACAGCCTTCACGATTCATTCTACTCATGGCATTTGGCAGGAGGTCTGCTGGCAGAACGCAAGTTATTTGGTTCAGAATGAACTCCTGTAGCCAGAACATTTGTAGCTGCGCAGCTTAATTTGTACACTGTGGGAAATGGAGAACTGTTAACACAGTGCATAATAACAAAAACAACAATAACCAGTAAACAAAAACCCAAATCAAACCGAAAGAAAAGAAAAGAAAAGAAAAGATAAATGACCCAACTCAAGTAATCTAATGCATTTAAATTTTTGAATTATTTCAACAATTTAAGCAAAATGTTTTAACAGTCCTTTTAAAGCAGGAGAATCTCAGGCCTTAGGAGTGACTGCGGCCCTCCAGCGCTCCTTACCTGGCCCCTGGAATTCTACCCAGGCCTCACCACTCACCAGCTCTGCTCTGCACTGCAAGTGTTGTTGTTTTTTTGCCAATCTGGAATGCATCTTTGAACTCTGATAATGCCCTTGCGCCCCTGGATGGAGAATAGAAAGGGGTTGTGTGAATGTGTGTAGACATCAGCCTACTGTACAAAGTTATAATTTACATTCAGCTCCCGTCTTACTTTGCCTTTGGACCTGCCCACTTTCTAGTACATAACTTTCAGAAAGTTGTCGGGAAGTGAATGCGACCTTTGGCCTGAAACAAAGGGCCCCTACAATTGTTTGTCATTCATCCCAGTGTTTGTCATCTATCCCAGGGCCCTTGTATTCTTTAGCTGGTCTACTTTAAGTTGGTAGCGGATGTATTTCTTGATGGTAGATATTCCACATGTCTTTGCTTATATCTTCATATTGAAAACAGCTTGATACCTGGGGGATGATCAGGTGGGGCCAGCCCTAAACAAAAGGATGCACCAGATGAGGAACATCTTTGGTACCCCTTTATTTGTTCATCTTTTTGATGCCTTTACTACTTATGTAACCCATCCTTCAACTTTCATATGCACGATTTGCATGCTTGATTTAATTCCATCATACAAAGTGATAAATTTGCATATGTGGATCTTATTGCAATTGCTCACATTTCATTTTCCCAGAAATAAACAACACATTTGCTGCATCTGTCAATATCACGGCAGAGATGGGCTTGAGTTTTAAACCAGGCCCTTGGCCAAGCCTCTGTCCACCAGAGTCCTCCGGAGAGGAGGCAGTCAGGACTTCCTGGACAAAAGCATGAGCAAGCAGGGGCCTTGTGGCGAGAGCACATGCACACATACAGGTACACTCTCCCCTCTGGTGGCCCAACCAGCACAGTCAGCATCCCATTCACACAGCTCTCTTTCATCTCTGTGTGTTGACCCCAGTGGCCACAGTCTGCCCTCAGCCCTCTTCTTACAGATCTCTCAGCTGCCTGCAGGTACAGCAGATGTCGTCAGTCATCAGCATCATCAGAGATGCTGGACACACTCAGAACTTAGGGACATTCAGTCCACTGCAAAGTTCCACGTGATGGTGGAGTTGGGGGGTGAGAGAAGAGGCACACAAACAAAATCAGTAATAATATTGCACTTGAAGTAAAAAAACAACAACTGAACAGGAAGTTGAGCAGTGGTCATGGACACAACCTGTTGAGCATCCATCTAGATGATTTCAATAAAAAAAGCCTAGGGGAACAGATGACAACTGGAAGCAGTTGAAGGCTGCCTGAGCATTTCTGGTCCTTGGTATGCTGCCAGGTGTAGGAGTCCAGGTTGACTTCTTTACAGGACTGGGTTGCAATGTATTCCGCATAGATCTTCTTGGCTTTGGACACCATCATAGACTGGGATTTGATCTTCTTGTAGTCTTCACATGTCTGCTAGAACTCCAGGTTCTCCTCACTGAATTTGGTGCGCAGGAAGGCATGGAAGGTGGCCAGACCATATTTATGCTGAAGCAATTTTTCCAGGGCCTCCTCCCACTTGAGAGCTTCTTCAGGAGTTGGCTTGAGGGACGTGAGGGCTTTGTCCACCTTGCTGGCTGGAGAGGTTCCAGGAGACTCGTTCCGCCTTCAGAAGATTCCCCAGCCAGGTCTTCATGTCTTTGGCCCTCTCCAGGTACCATTTGGCTACCTCCCACGTGGAGAGATGCATCTGCATCCACAGAGACCTCAGAGGCAGCTGAAGCCCCTTGAGAGGAAGCAAAGCCCCCCACCCTTCCCTGCCCCAGACCCTCATGCTGAGAAAGTGGCCCTTTCCCTTTTTGTCACCCTCCATCAAAGGAGGGTGGGACTCATCAAAGGGACTCTGAGTCCCTCATCAAAGGAGGGACTCAGATGGATATTATCTTTATTAAATAAATTTGCATAGCGCCCTTCATCTAAAGATCACAGGGCAGTTCACAACATAAAAATACAAAATGAAGACACAAAATACACAATAAAACAAAAACAAACCAATAACCCCCCTCCCACCAACACCACAGAATGTTTAGTCAGCCAAAGGCTATCTGGAAACATTTTCTCCTGACACCTAAAGATATGTAACGAAGGTGCTAGGTGAGCCTCCCTGGGGAGAGCATCCCACAAATGGGGAGCCACTGCAAAAAAGACCACCCTCCAGATATTTTATGGAGGGGGCATGTGAAGAAGGGCCTCAGATGGAGATCTAAGGGGCTAGTTAGGTTCATATCAAGAGGGGTATTCCAGAATATATTGTGAACTGCAGCCCTCCCTTCAGTATATACACCCACCCCATTTAGGATTCTATGCTTTGTGTGGCCAGTTAAGAGAGTAGGTTTTTATAAACTCAGTAGGACTTACTTCTGAGTTATATCATGTAGGATTGGACTGTGTGCCTAACAGTGAGGTTCTTCTATTACATAGAAAAGTGTTTGTCAAGTGGAATAGCTAGAGACTGTGGCTTACTCCTGTTATTATGCTATCTCTATAGAATGATTTTATTATTGTTTACAGCCTGTGAAAATTGGCACCAGGCCAGCAAGAAGGCAAAGAGGGGAACTCTCCCTGTAATAATTTTCATACATCTGGCATCATTATAAATATTTGATGGTGTAAACAACAAATAGCTCTTTGTGGAAATATTTTTCCTCCCTTTGGCTGCAAGACGACAGCTTTCTCCTTTGCATTTTTATGGGTTTCTTCTTAAAAAATGGCAAGCACAATTTTGTGTACCCGTGTTTCAGGGTTGAATAATGAAATGCTGGAATTAAGACGCTGATAAATAGACCATTTAGGACAGAGAGGGGCCTGTGTTATCTATCAGATCAGAAAGCATTTCCCAATCAGTAAAAATTGCTCATTCTTACCAACATTTTGCTAACAAAGAACTTGAGATATGCAACATCACAGTTATGTAATAGCTCTGGAGGCAAGTACTAGAGGAGTGACAGTTATTCAAACATCTGTCGTAACTATAGATGAAGATTTTTTTTTTAATAAAAAAATTTCACTTCTCATTTTGATGCAAAGCATCCTAATTTGCACTTCCTGAAACCACACGTGAACCAAAACACAGTCCTTCTTCAAAGGTTGCACTACTCTGAATTTTGTGATGCAGTTCAATCTAATGATGTGTACAACAATGTATAATCAATGGGAATCTTGCATTAAATGTATATTAGTGAAAACAGCACACAAAACTGCATTATAGCAAAGGAAATTGCTTGCAAAATTTGTACATTAGGCAAAATTGCATACCAAAATGGATACATTAGAAGAAATGTGCACTAACTGTGTTTTGTGAGGAAATGAGAGGGCCTTCTCAGTGGATGGTCCCGATTTGTGGAGCTCCTTTCTATGGAAGGCTAGGCTGGCCCCTTTTCTACTTTCCTTTTACTGGCAGGCAAAACATTTTTCTTCTAGCAGGTCTCTGCCCACTGACTGGCTATTGTGGCAGGGTCTTGTGCAGCCATTCCCTCCCCTTTTCTTTTGTCTGCTTTTAAATAGTTTTAAATGTTTCCAGTGCGGTTTCTATTGGGTTACTTAATTGTTTTCTGGGCTTTTTTTTGGGAAAAAATATTTATAGTTGCTGTGTGTTTTTAGTTGTAGTTTACTTTTTAGTTGTAGTTTAATTTATGCCAGAGGTGGAGCGTATGTTATTGTTGCCTGGGGTGTGTCCCTAAGGGAGCCCACTGTGCCTTCGGGTCACACCTAACCCAGAAGTGGAGCTGCAGCTGGGTGTGAGGAAAGTTGCCTTGGCATCATCCTCGCATGGTGCTGCCCAGCTGAGGAGAGGGGCAGAGAAATTGTCACTGACTCTCCTTTCTCTGCGTGATACCGCCCCCCCCCCAAAGTGCTACCTGGGATGGTCTGGCTCCAACTCCCACCCCCACATCCCTAGTTACACTAGTGATTTATGCTAGAAGTAGCCTTCAGCCCTGCACTGGGAGAAAGGCTATAAATATATAAAATAACAAATAGGTAAATAAAAAAATACTGATGAATTTTGTCAGGGAAATCACAAACTGATGTGGAAATGTGGAGAACTGAACTCAGGATAGGAGAACAGAGAGAGAGAGAGAACTTCCAAACTGACAATGCCCCTAATCATTGCATAAATGTACTAACTCGCTCCAGTAGTGATGTATGGAAGTGAGAGCTGGACCATAAAGAAGGCTGATCGCCAAAGAATTGATGCTTTTGAATTCTGGTGCTGGAGGAGACTCTTGAGAGTCCCATGGACTGCAAGAAGATCAAACCTATCCATTCTTAAGGAAATCAGCCCTGAGTGCTCCCTGGAAGGACATATCGTGAAGCTGAGGCTCCAAGACTTTGGCCACCTCATGAGAAGAGAAGACTCCCTGGAAAAGACCCTGATGTTGGGAAAGAGTGAGGGCACAAGGAGAAGGGGACGACAGAGGATGAGATGGTTGGACAGTGTTCTCGAAGCTACTAGCATGAGTTTGGCCAAACTGCGGGAGGCAGTGGAAGACAGGAGTGCCTGGTGTGCTCTGGTCCATGGGGTCACAAAGAGTCAGACACAACTAAATGACTAAACAAGAACAACAACAACTAACTCGCTAGTCCAGTATTTGAATAAAATAGCACATCTCAATATGCCATCATCGCAACCTAGTTAGAAAACTGAGATTGGTTGAATCTATAGCTATTCCCCATGTCTGCAATATGTTTCATTCTGCCATCTCTATACTGCAACACATATGTAAGTTGGGCTAATAAAGACCAATGCCTCATCTGCTGCTGCTTAATTGATTGAACATCTTCCTTTCCTCTGTATTCTGGCAACCATGAATGGATGACAAATCAGCTCAGCTGCTTGTCTCAAACCCACCTCTTCCAAATAGCTCATGATGAGTATTACATTGTCTGATGGAATCCCAACGACAGTGATTCTCATTGTTAGCTCTCTCTTTTTTTGCCAGTATTGTTCCAATATGTCTGTTTGAGTATATTAGTCATCGTTCGCTCTGTTTCCATGCCATGAGTGCCGTTGTTTATGTAGTCAACATTGCACCACCAGTGCATGAGAGGAAGGTAACAGCAGCCTTGAGGGGAAACCAAGCTGGGCAAAAGCATAAAAAATATTTCAGTACACAGGAGCATAGGAAGCTGACTGAGTCACACAATGTCATGGATTGGCTGGACACAGAGGAATGGTGGGAAGCACCAGATGGGAGTCACAAAGGGAAGAAGGCTCAGGGCCAGGGGAGTGGTGGTGGGGCAAAGATGAGTGGTCAGAGGGAGAAGGGGGAGAAGATTGGGAAGAGGAGGTGCAGAAGCTGAAGAGGTAACAGGGCTTAGTGAGAAAGGAGAGTCTGTGGCAGAGAGAAGTCCAGAATCAGAGGCAGAGGCAGAGGCAGAAGCTGAAGCAAGAGAGGAGGGAGGTCAAGAGGCTGGCAATGAAGGCAGAGGGTCTCCCACTTCTGCTGTGACAAGCTCCCCTCCCCTCTAGTCTCCCAGAACCAGAAGAGGTATGAAGAGGGAGGAGCAGAGACAGGCAAAGTCTCAGATTGCTGGGGAGGATCCAGGGGAGGAGAAGATTTAGCCTCTGCAACTGCCTCATAGGGGCAAGACTTAACTTTGTGTGATTTATTGCTGGCTGGCTCCATGACACACCACAGGTCCATCGAACTCAGTACTGTCTACTCTGACTGACAGCAGCTCTCTAGGTTTTCAGACCGGAGACTTTTCCAACCCTACCTTCAGACAGTGCTGGGGATTGGACATGGGACCTTCTGCATGCAAAGCAGATGCTCTACCACTGAGCTATGGTCCGGGAAACTCAGCCAGATGGGCGGGGTATAAATAAATAAATAAATAAATAAATAAATAAATAAATAATAATAATTCCTCATAGAGACAAACTTAGGGGTGGGGAAATTCTGCAGAGCAGCCCAATGATCACTGAGCATGCTTAATGACTTCAGAAAACCAGCTAAGGTGTGTGTGTGTGTGTGTGTGTGTGTGTGTGTGTGTGTGTAGGAAACAGAAGATCAGGCCAGAGGAGAAATGGAATGGAGTTACTGTAATGCCAAACAGGAACCACCCCATATGGCAATGCTTTAGGAATATAAGAAACTCTTATACTGAGTCAGACTATTGGTCAATCTGGCTCAGTATTGTCTACAATGATTTCAGGGTTTCAGGCAGGAAATCATGCCCAACCCTATCTGGAGCTGCCGGGGAATGAATCTGCAACTTCCTGCATGCACAGCAGATGAGCTACAGACCCTTTGTTTGAGGTCTCATTTATATATGCAAATAACTGTCCCCTACCACAGTTGCAACTTGCACCATTTCAAGCATTCTCTGAGAAAACATGTTCAGCTGGATTTCCCAATGCCTTGCTTATTTGTTTGCTTGTTTAGTATATTTTTATTCCTCCCATCCATTGTCAAAGCAACCCCTAAGGCAGTTTACATGGCTTTCTCTTAATTTAAAGAAAACATGTAAGAAAGCAAAACAAATAAGAGAAATGCTATAGTCTGATACCTTTGATGAAAAAACGTTTGTTCAGAAAAACCTTTCAGCTCAGGAAGTCATGCAAACTTCAATGAATGTGGAATGGTTTGGCCTGATGGTGAAAGAAGAGAAGAAGCTAAACTGACCTGAGGTAGGGAGTTATGCTGTCCAGGCACAGTCACTGTAAGATCCTCTCCTGTATCACAACCTTTCACACCTCCATCTAGTGGTGGCTGGTGGCACTAGTAAGACTAAAAGGCAGGAGGTCAACAGTACGTAGAGATGGAGTCAATAGCAGATTATGGCTGATACAGTCATACCTCAGGTTACAGATGCTTCCAAAGCATCCACTGTACAGTCAAACCTTGGTTTCCGAATGCCTCTGTTATCGTATGTTTTGGCTCCCGGACACTGAAAACCTGGAAGTAAATGCTCCGGTTTCCGAACACTTTTTGGAACCCACGGAAGCTGTGCCTCAGTTGATTACATTTGACAGAGGTTTGAGTGTTGCTCAGTCAATAGAGCATGAGACTCAATCTCAGAGTCATGGTTTGAACCCCGTGTTGGGCAAAAAGTTTTCAGTATTGTAGAGGATTGGACTAAGCAACCCTTATGGTCCCTTCCAATTCTACAGTCCTATGATTCTATGACAGGAAAAGTCAATTAATTGACTGAGTCAACCAGTTGCAGCTAACTGATTCTAGTTTTGTCCCCATCTTCTTCACTGCTGAGCTGACAAATGCAACCCAAAGGTGCAGGAAAGTGACGGGAAGCCGGGAAGAAGAAGAAGAAGAAGAGTTTGGATTTGATATCCCGCCTTTCACTCCCTTTTTAAGGAGTCTCAAAGTGGCTAACATTCTCCTTTCCCTTCCTCCCCCACAACAAACACTCTGTGAGGTGAGTGGGGCTGAGAGACTTCAAAGAAGTGTGACTGGCCCAAGGTCACCCAGCAGCTGCATGTGGAGGAGCGGAGACGCGAACCCGGTTCCCCAGATTACGAGACTACTGCTCTTAACCACTACACCACACTGGCTCTCAAGTCAGGAAGAGTCTGCATCACAGACAGGCTCAGCCTTCCAACATACAGTATAAGGAACTCTTCCACCTTGTGTGAAACAAAGCCTGTATTGAAAGGAAAGACACCTTTTACCCAAAGGGATATTTGATCCCTACTTCCACGTTGAATGCACATGCATTTTCACAGCAAACATATTTGTCACATTTTCCTCCACTTTCAGAAATTTAAGTTGATTTTTCTTTTTTTTTCCAGGTTGCCATCTGGATGTGCCGCTAACAGTCTCAGAGAGTAAGAGGCCATCTGTTAATACTTTCCCAGGAAGCTTTTTATAGAGCAGTGAAGTGGCAAATATATATATATATATATATATATATATATATATATATATATATATATGTGTGTGTGTGTGTGTGTGTGTGTGTGTGTGTGTGTGTGTTGTAGTAAATTAGAAGAGGCTGGATATGAATATCATTATCATAAGTATTATTAATGATATGAATATCATTATCATAAGTATTATTAAGTAAATTTGTATACCACTCTTCATCTGGAAGATCACTGGGCAGTTCACATCATAAAAATACAAAACGATAACACAAAATACAAAAGAGAAGAAAAACAAACCAATAACCCAACCCTCCCACATGAATGTTAAGGTCATGGTTACTTTTCACACATAATAATAACCAAATACGTAGGAGCGCCTCAGGAATGCTCACATGCAATCTGAAGCACTGCATGTGCTGCTGTGTGTTTGCAGATGTCTCCGCTGCTGTCGCCTTTGCTACTGCAAAGAAGCTTCATCTTGACACTGAAATTTGCTGTGTCGTGACTTATTTAGCCCTGCCCAAAGTGCTTTCCCGCCTGCCAACCTAGCAGTTCGAAAGCACTCCCGGGTGCAAGTAGATAAATAGGGACCGCTTACTAGCGGGAAGGTAAACGGCGTTTCCGTGTGCTGCACTGGCTCGCCAGATGTGGCTTTGTCACGCTGGCCACGTGACCCGGAAGTGTCTCCGGACAGCGCTGGCCCCTGGCCTCTTAAGTGAGATGGGCGCACAACCCTAGAGTCTGTCAAGACTGGCCCGTACGGGCAGGGGTACCTTTACCTTTACTAAAGTGCTTTCCATAACTCATATTTAAATCTCCATGGCACACTTCAGAGCATCAAACAGGCATTCTTCTTGTGTAAGTTACAAGAAAGGTGATTCCGACTTCAAGAAGAACTTTCTGACGGTAAGAGCTGTTTGACAGTGGAACAGATTCCCATGAGAGATGGTAAAGGTAAAGGGACCCCTGACCATTAGGTCCAGTCGTGGCCGACTCTGGGGTTGCGGCGCTCATCTCGCTTTATTGGCCGAGGGAGCTGGCGTACAGCTTCTGGGTCATGTGGCCAGCATGACTAAGCTGCTTCTGGTGAACCAGAGTAGCGCACAGAAACGCCGTTTACCTTCCTGCTGGAGCGGTACCTATTTATCTACTTGCACTTTGATGTGCTTTCGAACTGCTAGGTGGGCAGGAGCAGGGACCGAGCAACAGGAGCTCACCCCGTCATGGGGATTTGAACCGCCGACCTTCTGATCGGCAAGTCCTAGGCTCTGTGGTTTAACCCACAGCACCACCCGCATCTGAGAGATGGTAGATTATCTTTTATTTGAGGCTTTTAAGCAGAGGGTGGATGGCCACCTGACAGGGATGCGTTAGCTGTAATTCCTGCATTACAGGAGATTGGACCAGATGACCTGTGGGGTCCCTTCCAACTCTACAATTTTATGTTTCTGTAGCAGTTACCCCATTGCTGTGGATTGGAAAGTTCTATCAATAAATGCTGTGAATTGACATCATCTAAATAACTTAAATTTGAGCTAGATCCGATATTTGCCTTTCATGTTTGATTGCTCATTGCCAGAGTATTTGCAGGGTGGTAGATAACACAGTCTCCTTCTCGCCTATGGATGTGCCATTTTCTCTTTCAGCAGATATAGTCAATATGTTGTTTTTTTTAAAAAAAATTATAAAATGCTGACAGGATGTTTTGCAGTGACACATTATAACCACATTAAGCAGGCATGTTATTACCAGCCTACGATGGCACTTGAGGTTCCTTTTCTTATGTTCTGCCAGTGCTGAATAAAATATTAATCAGGACTGGAGGGCTGATTTGAAAGGAGGCATTGAGGATGTACTCCAATTTTGCAAAGGACAGTGGGTTAACAACAATTATTCACTGCAACAAGGCTGTGATTCCTGGAAGGAACTGGTCCAAGACTCTCCAGCTTCTTCCACAGCCAAATATACTGGAAGAAACATGCCTTTCAATCAGAATGCCCTAGTGGTTTCATGTCTGTGAATGCCATCAAGAGATACAATATTAGCTATAAGTTTATTTTAGGGATTTCACTTGAGGAAAATGGTTTTAGTTGATCAACTGATTTTTAAATGATTTATCAATAATTTTGCATATTACCCATGACCCAGTAGAGGTGCCTTATTGAGATACATGGGACTAAAAGTGAAATCTGTACACTGACTTATTGCAGATCTATATCCAGTCTGTAGTCTTCAACCCACTTGCCTGGGAGTAAGTCCAATTAAATTCAATGGGACTTAATTTGAGTAGATATGCATAGAATTGCACTGTTGGTGTATAGTTTAATAACAATAAGCTTCATCACCGTTAAGAACTGGATACATTAGAACATGCCTAGTCACCAGCTTTAATGGGATGACACCCACACCTCCCATAGAGAACTTATGGAGCAATATTCAGTTAATAATAATTCCCAACTACCTTGGCTGAGCAGTTGAAGCAACAGGGGGTCTACTCTCCCCCTTCCAGGCATATGAACTCTTGTCTGATGGAGTGCATGCAAGCAACTAGAGACTTCTATATATATGTGCTTGCCTCTTCAAGGCCCCCCTAGGAGACAGTGGGGCAGGGGACTGTGGGAATTTGACAAGCCCGCCATTTGTCTGAATAGCATCTTCCTCCACTTCTGCCACGTCCTGCATCCTTTCCCTGCCTCTGACTGCTCACACTCTTCCCCTTCCACTAGCCCTGGCTTCTGCCTCGCGGGTGGCACAAAACCCCATAAATTGCTGCCCCCCTCTCTTGGGTCAGTCTCCAGGCCCTTTGCGTCTGCCACACACTTGTCAGAGCCAGTGTGGTGTAGTGGTTAAGAGTGATAGACTCGTAATCTGGGGAACCGGGTTCGTGTCTCCGCTCCTCCACATGCAGCTGCTGGGTGACCTTGGGCTAGTCACACTTCTTTGAAGTCTCTCAGCCCCACTCACCTTACAGAGTGTTTGTTGTGGAGGAGGAAGGGAAAGGAGAATGTTAGTCGCTTTGAGACTCCTTCGGGTAGTGATAAAGCGGGATATCAAATCCAAACTCTTCTTCTTCTTCTTCAGAGCCCTGCCAGTCCCTGATACCCCGAAAAGAACAGCAAAGTTTAATAATTGGGTTGGTTACTCTTTACAAAGATGAACCTGGGAGCTGACCAGGGTGCTGAAATGAATGACATTCTGGGAATGGAGTTGAACCTTGTGCCCTTTCCCCAACCTGGTGCCTTTTAGATGTTTTGGGCTACAAGCATCATCCCTAAGCACTGGTCATCCCCAGCAGCTGTCTGGCATCCCAGACAGATCAATGACTACTGGCCATGGTGGCTGTGCTCTGTCTTTATGGGCAAATAAAGTAATGCTTCTCGATGCCAGTTTCTCGGAAGCAGAGAGTGCTCTTGTGCTCAGGTCCTGCTTGTGGGTTTCCCACAAGCGTCTGGTTGGCCACTGTGAGAACAGGATGCTGGACTAGATGGGCCATTGGGCCTGATCCAGCAGGCTCTTCTTATGCTCTTTCCAAGGTGTGTGCTCCCTGGGGAGTGGTGGGATTACCTACGGGATGCTAAGAGGCAAGAGGGTGGCAAGGGGTGCTGGCGGTGAAAATGACTACCAGACTTTGAAAAGCTTGTATCATTAGGTCAAGTTCATCAGTTTTGTTGAATTAACTAAACTAAATAGTTTTAATGGAATTTTGAATAAATGTGCAATTAATTGTTACTGTTTTGATTTTGTTGTTGCTGGTTATCTTTCATAGCAGTTTCATGCAAACTGCAACTCTGAATGTTTTTTGGGGGGATGCATTTATGAAACCAATGGGTTGGTGGCCTGAAAAACCTTGGAACCAGCCGGTTTTTATACACAAAACCTTCTACAACCCTCTCCAATAGTCCATAGCTGTGTGGCTGCCACTCAGAGGAACATTTGATGTGCCACAGCTATCCTAAACTGGAGCACTGATTATATTGCTAAAAAGGTACACTTCCTTGAGAACCTTGGAATGTACAACATGAAACTGTTTCCACTGAAGGGTATTTCAGGGTTTGCTAAGTCTAAAGTACCTGGAATGGTACCTGGAAGTGAATATTAAGTCAATGCTGTTGCTGGAGATCTTCTGTCATATGCTTCTGGTGCTCCCCTTATTGAGGAACCAAACAGCTCTCATAGTTCTTTTGTACAGTGGCCGACTCTGTTGTGAAGTAACACTTGTAGTGACAGAGGTGCCTGCCCTCTTCTCTTCTGTATAAACCAATGCAAGCTGTCACGTCAGGCATTTAGTTGAAAAGCTGTGGGAATTGTGAAGCCTTAATGCTTCCCAGACTGCCGTCTGCCACATTAACAAATCTTTCACTTTCCAGTAGATGATACTGCCAATCACCGTGACAGCCTGAAGAACACCATTCATTGTTAATTAATTATTAGCTGTCAGCAGAAAGGCTCTGTTGAACTAAGAACTTGGAGGCAGGTTGCGGATCACCTGTTATTTAAACTTTTATGTTTAAAAGGACACTAAATACCCTCAATTATCAAAGGGAGTGGAAATCCTTTCAGATGTTTCCCTTGCGCAAGTGACTGCTTCAGGTACAACATTAATTATTAACAGAAGGAAGATGCAATCCCGTCATCTTGATGGTTTTTGTGAGGATTATGAAAGATCTAAAATGGGGGAGGTTTTCTTTCTTTCCTTTAAAGTTAAATATACTCTCTATCTTCTGAACATTTTCTGGGGGAGGGAAGACAATGACACCCGCATGCTAAATGGATTCTCTCTCCCCCCCCTCTCCCCCCTCTCTCTCCTGTGCTTAAGCAGAAGATAATATTGACTAGCAAAAGAGGCATCCCATTAGTCACTCTGACCCAGAGATAGAGCTCTATATGGGAAAGGGCCATGGCTCTGTGGTGATCCAGCAACTTGGCAGAAGTTTCTGGGTTCAATCCCTGGCATCTCCAGATAGGAAAAGATGCTCTGCCTGAAACCCTGAGGATCTTCTGCCAGTCATTGTAGAAAATACACTGAACTAATGGTCTAATTCCATGTAAGGCATGTTCATGTTGAAAAGCATTAACTGTGAGCATAAGTGAGACCCACACATTGATTTATCTGAGTGCAGGGTCATCTATCCAGACTACATTGCTTTTCATTGCTGTTTTATATTGTTTTCTAATGGGTGTTAAGCTGCCCTGATGACTCAATGCATTGAAAAGACAGAGCATACATTTCTAAGGAAAGTGAAAAAAGTGAAAAGAGTGAATAAATAAAATCAGTGGTGCATGACTGGGTCAGAACTGGGTCCTTGCTCCCGTTCAAGGAAATGATTTCTTTGTTCCTTCTCTGTGAAATGGGAGACTACTTCCACGTTCTCTGTCTCGGTGATCAGGCTCAGGGATCTAATCCAATGTACTTCATTACTGGAACATACTGTATCTTCAGGATGAGTCTGCTGCCATTTCCAAAGACTAGGTGAGATTTCAGAGTGTTGCTCTTCTTTAATGATATGGTCCTCATATAATAAGGTTGGCTTTAACCTTGCTGCAAGCAACCTGTTAGAGCTGCTGACAATAAATTTCCATTTGCGAAATGGTTTCCATGATATCTGCCTGCCTTACGGGGTGGGGTGGGGGGAATGTGAGGAATGAATTAACTAAGGGGTGTAAAATAATGTGAGATCTTCAGGTTAATGGAGAAGCTTTGCCTTTTGCAGAAACCTTCAGTATCTTCAAAGCACCACACACTGCTGTTAATCAACAGATCCCACACTAATTAGTCAAAAGGCATTACACAGGTGCCAACTTTGGAGAGTTGCCTTAAACTCTAGCATTATTATTTCATCATGAATCTTCTCAAAGTCAAGCGTGACTGTGTGGGATGACAGATACACAGTGTAATCCTGTCTTTACAGAGGCAACCATCAACATTTCCTTTTGATTTCTATGGATTCAGGATTAGACCCACCAAGTAATGTTTTGAGCACAAAAAGTACTCGAGGAAGTTAAGTTTCAGTTCCTAAAATGGATTTCAACCATTAAGGTGTTTTGAGTTCTTTGAAAGTAACTGGAAATAATGGGACAACGCTGTGCTTGCTTCGTATGAAGTAAATCCCACAGAACTCAAGAGGGATTTACATCAGAGTAAACACACCTGGGATTGCATTGCACAGCTCCAAGGATCAAGACACCTACTTAATGGTAATGCCACTTAGTTCAATAGGACTTCACTGGCTCAATGCTCCTAAAGTGCAGCTAACTAAAATGACTTGTGATTATTTGTCTACCACCCAGTTCCTTGCAGTTTCAATGGTAGCTTTGCAACTTTTTAAAATAAATTTTTTTAATGCTTTCGGTGCTCCATGTATGGGATAACCTTTCTATACGGCATTGTTGAGCCCCTTCCAGCCTCACTTTTTGGCTGGGCACGCTGGATACATTAGAACATGCCTAGTCACTAGCTTTAATGGGATGACACCCACACCTCCCATAGAGAACTTATAGAGTTAATAATAATTCCCATGTATTGCTTGTCTAGGCTACATTATTCTTTCATGTGAGCATTCATTTACTGGTAGTGTTCAGGTACTATCTGCATGCAGCTTACATCATCACCACCACCACCACCACCATCATCACCATCATCAGCCCTGAACTCCAGTGTTGCACTGCTGTGGAGAAGAAGCCCCTCTTGAGATGACCATGCTGTAAGACCTGGACTCCCTCCAACTAAACTCAGGTGTAAATATGCGAATACATCATATTTCTTAAAGCTACAACAGCCTCCACCACATCTTCACGATGGATGAGGCCAAAGTCCCATCTAGTCGAGCATCCTGTTCTCACAGTCTATGTCTCACCAGATGTCTATGGGAAACCCACAACCAAGACCTCAGCACAGCAGCACTCTCCCCACCCGTCTTGTCCAGTGAAACTGGTAGAAGTATTTATTGCCTCTGAGAGTAGAGATAAGACATAGCCATCAGGGATAGTGGCCATTGATAGTCTTATCTGCCATGAATTTGTCTGATCTTCTTTTGAAGTCATCCAAGATGGTGCCTTTCACTAACGCTAATCCACCAATAACTTCTGTCGGAGTTAATTCCACAACATAGCAGGGTCAATGTATGTTGCACTTTACAGGGCAGCCAAAGCAAAAGAAACTGGCCCCATGAGCTGACATTTTACATGTTGACAGTGGACCTAGAACTAGAAAGGAAGGGAGGGAGGGAGGGAGGGAGGGAGGGAGGGAGGGAGGGTGACGTGGGATGATTATGATTAATCACAAGTACATGTGTTTATTTCTGACAGGGGACAAACATCTTTCTAACTTGGTTTTGCACATGCCGTACATTTGCCAGTTTTCTGCCTGTGATAAATGGCACAAGAGCTGTATAATATATTTTAAAAAAGAAGAAAAGCATTTTTATCAATGAAAACGATCTCATGATTAACTGGGCAACAGATGTTCAATTTTTTGTTTTTACAAGAACTTAGAAAACCTGTGGGTGATGATGCATGTTGTCTTAGAATGAGCTTTTTGTGTCACCCAAAAACATGACAAATATGTATGTCTTCTCATACATGTCACCTAAAACTGAAGAATGCTTCCCTCCCCCTTCAGAATGATTGCTTTTGTCATTTACAAATATTTACTGGTATAATTGATTAAGCAATTAATTCATCAGTATTTAAACAAAAAATTATCTAACATATACTTTTTTGCATTAATTTCCTGTAAAATAATTTTTCTATGCTGTTTTTCTGTATGTTGCATTCGCTAAAAGTTCCCCTTCACCATTTGGAGAATGTGAATTTAAAAGAATGCTTGTGTTTTGAAAGTTCATGTATTGTTTTGGGATGTCCAAATTAGGTAGGTTCGCAATGAAATGTGAACTGAAGTGAAATTCTCTCCCTGCTCCTGGGCAAATGTGTATAGGATTTTAATTTTATCATTTATTTTGGGTCCTTTATAGACCACCACATCCTCTGGGCAGTTCGTAAATGCAAATGGCAACAGGACTTACTTCCAAGTAAACATGCAGAGGTGTGTACCAAAAGGTTTCTTTAAGTTGGTGACATCTGTGCTCAAAAATACAGATATAAAGGTGTTCTGTTCATTTCCTTCAATATCACTGCTGACTGTGGAAAAAGTCATATAAAAAGTTCAGAGGATGTTTGCCAAGGATAATGAAGCATTCCCCAAACAAGTACTTTTGTATTATTTAAAATAAGGCCATTAGAAACCCTAAATGAGGATCATAATGAGATATCAAAGACTTGCCAAGTGAATTTAATCACTTTGTGATCCCAGCAGCCTTGCCGCTCAGTTCTTCCTTAGCATAATTAAGCAACAGAAACTAAGGGTGCCATTCCAAGGCATTGTAATGAGATGCTACAGGGGCCCAAATTTCACTGGAGGGGAATTCCTATTAAATATTTATTGTATGTGTAGCCTCCTTGGCAGCGAAGGAGAGAAGGGAAACAGAGACATTTTTTCTGCAGTGAAACTGTTAAAAATTGAAGCAAAGGCAAGCCACTTGATTCTGGACATACTATTATTCTTGGCCTCAGGGCCCTGCCACTGTTCAGCATCAATAAAAATCATAGCAGAGGTTGGAAGGGAATATATATATATATATATATATATATATATATATATATATATATATATATATAGGCAAGACAAAAAAATGCATGAAAATCCAAATGGAAAGTGACTGAAGAAATGAGTTTATGGCGAAAAGCGGATAAGGTGCAGCACATCTAGAAATACAGGAATTACAGGAAGTGTTGTTGTTGTTAGTGCCAAAACAGGCTTCTAAGCAGTTTACAAAGTATAAAAGTGAATTATGCAAACATTAAAATATAAGCAACCACAACAACCATAATTAAAATACACAGCAAAACAACCCCATTAAATTATAAAGGTCCATAATTAAAATATGCAATAAAACCATCCCATTAAAACAGTACACAGAGATTGAAACAGGAGATCAAGGGAACGGCTATGTGAACAGGAGGAGCTTCTTCAGAAGCCACGGAATGCCAGTACAGATGGGACCTCTTGTGTTTCAATGAGGAATGATTCCCATAACACTGGTGCTATCACCACATAGACTATCCATGTGCTGGACTACGGATGCGCACCTTCTCACACACACACCAGTTTTGTGAAAAAGACCCCTCCCTTTATTTTGAGTTCTTAAAAGGTACAATGGGACCCAACCAAGGAAGAGTTTGTTTATATCTAGATTTAACTGACTTTGGATGTCGTTGGACACCCAATGAAGCTTAATGTTGGAAGATTCAAAACAGAGGAAAGAAAGCCCTTCTTCACATAGCTGAACTTTGGAACTCACAGCTGCAGTGGTGGCCACCAACTTTAAAAGAGGGCTGGCCAAATTTATGGTCAGAGGTAGTAATGCTTCTGAATACCAGCTACTGGAAACCACAAGAGGGGAGATGGCTCTTGTGCTCAGGTCCTGCTCGAGTCGTTTCCACAGGCATCTGGTTGGTCCGTATGAGAAGAGGACTATATGGGCCATTGGCCCCATTCATCAGGGTCTTCTTATGTTCTCATTCTGTCTCCATCTCTAATGACTTAATTAAGGTTGTGTAAAGCATGGTTCGTTAGCAAGGTGGGTAACCGTCTCAGGGTGCCAAGCGCTGCATCTTTAATGGCATAATAGGCCTGCTGCTAGACCTGCAGCGGTTCATTAGCTCACAGCTTCGCCTAAGATTCTTCAGGTAAGAATCCCAATATTCCCGCAGTAAACAAATTGCATTGCTTTCTATTTTTTCCGGCCTCTTCATTTAAAAACCCACACAGTTTGAAAGCAACCGAGTTTAGCAGCTTCTGTTTTCTTAGGGAGCAGAGTTCAACTATAGTTCAACTGCTAACGATTCTTTATACTCAATTATGTCCTGCTCCCCGTTAGGGAAGGCCTGGTTTCTTAATGCCATTTCCCGTCCACCAATTCTGCATTAGAGTAAGAGCCATTTCGTTCTTTACGCTTCAAAGGCAGGGCTGAAAAAGTTTAAACGCTAAAAGGCACGCCTGATGCACCGGCCACATTTATGCTGCATGCAACACATGGGGCACAAGCTGGGATGTTAGAGCTTCATCAGCATCTGACACATCCATCAAGTTTAATGGAGACCAGGGAAGCAGCACAATTTATCTGATTTATTTAGTTATCTATTTATTTTGGAAGGTTATTCATTTGTTGGCTGCTTTTGGGCATCTCTTAAGATCTTGTAACCAAATTTTGCATGATGGTTCCTGACATCAAGAAGCAAGTTTTCATCTGTGTTTGGATCCAGCTGGGTGGTGCTTTGACCCAAGGTGCTCTACACCCACCCACATGCCATATAAGAAACATATGCAGGGATCTCTCTCAGGGTACCTGCTTCTGGAATGTCATTGATGCTTTAGCTGAGATCCTTGCATTGCAGGGGATTGGACTAGGTGACCCATGGGTGTCTTCCAACTCTAAGATTCTATGGCATGCTGTGTTAATACCACCAAAGGCATCCACCCCTATCTTAGTGAATTTCACAGCGCTGCCTTTCAGCATTTTTAAAATTGGGGTGGGGAACCTGTCACCTTCCAGATGCTGCTGGACTACGGCTCTCATCATCCCTGACCGTTGGCCATGCCAGTTTGGGTTAAGGGGAGTTTGAGTTAGGGCTCATGTCTGTTCCATGCTATTGGTAGCAGGGATCATACGGGACCGCCTCTCCTGGTGTGCCCCGCGGAGGACCTTAAGGTCCACAAATGACAACACTTTGGATGTCCCAAGTCACAAGGTCTGGTCTCAACTAGGGCCAGGGCCTTTTCAGTTCTGGCCCCGACTTGGTGGAATGCTCTGTCACAAGAGACTAGGGCCCTGCGGGACTTGACATCTTTCTGCAGGGCCTGCAAGACAGAGCTGTTCCACTTGGCCTCTGGTTTGGACTCAGTCTGACCCTTCTGTTTCCCTCCCCTTATGGTTTTGATCTATGGGCTACTATTAAAATGAGGCTGCATTTTAAATTATATTTTAACCTGTATTTTAAATTGATTTTTTAAAAATTGTAATTTTACTGGTGTTAGCTGCCCTGAGCCTGGCTCTGGCCAGGGAGGGTGGGGGTATAAATCATCATCATCATCATCATCATCATCATCATCATCACTTAAGGGTTAGTTCTGTTACAATTTGAGTTAACTAGCCAAGACAGTGGAGGTGTTACTTAGCAAGCAAGCAGGCAGAGCAGTCTGGTCTTTATTTCGGTGGCATATACTCTGACTGGCTGTGTTAGTCCTTTGCATGATTAGTTGCATGTCTCCCTGCTGCATACAAGACCTGAAGTAAAAAAAAAAGAGAGAAAAGACGAAACCTCTCTGTTTATTTCTCCTCAGATCATACACTATTTTTGTTCAGTTCTGCTCAGTAAAGTATTATTAGAACTTTTCTCTCTGGACTGTGTGTTATTTAAATAACTTTGCTATGATGTGCTGCAGCTGGTCTGACGAGTCATAAACACAGCTGGGCTCATTGGTCCACTCACTTTTGTCATTGGCCCTGGCATGCAGCCTTGGGAAGGTTGCCCAGAATGGAATGTGGCCCTCAGCCTAAAATGATAATTAAAAATGAAGGATGTGCGGTACCTGTGATGAGCTGGGCTTCCTGACTCTGTCTAAAGAGTGAGAAGAGAGCCTCTGTGGTGTAGTGGTGCAGTGTCAGGCTAGGAACTGGGAGACCAGGGTTCAAATCCCCGTTCCCTGGGTGACCTTTGACCTCATCCTGCCTCACAGGGTTGTTGTGGGGGTTAAATGAAGAGGAGGAGAATGGTGCATGCCACCTTAAGCTCTTTGGAGAAAGATGTAGGGTGAAAATAAAGATAAGAGCCAAAATCCTCTGTATTAAGAGCAGGGGAGAGAGAGGCTTGCCACACAAGGAAGGGCAATTGTTTCACAGAGAGGAAGAAATGCAATGCAGGTACTTTTTTCCCCAGCTTCCCATATGTCTTGCTTTCCAGATGTGTGTTGTTTCTCACCATCTTCTCTCCCCCCATTTCATCACCATGTTCAAACACGGCAAAGAGGCTCCTTTCTCCTGCAGCTGAGATGGTTCTACTGCTGTGCCTTTAATGGAGTGAAGAGACCGCGGTAAGGATGCAATACTGCTCAGTAAATTTAATGACTTTATGAAGACAAATGTTCCCCTTCCGTAGCTCCTTCTTGTCGGAATACATTTAAGGCCGCCATTCCTTTGAGGGCTACATTCCTGTAGCACTTTGCAGCATATTAGCATGTTTTTCCTCCCTGCATGAAATTGCACTTCAAGCAAGGAATAATAACGTTTCTGCATCCCCTTGTACATTTTTATTGCTGCCGATGAATAGGAAGTAAATGAAGTATTATGGCTAACGATATGTGCAGGGACCAGATTCCTCATTCATTTTGCATGGAACAATAAATAACCAATATCGATAAGATGCCCTTAATTTCCTGAACATCCTTCTGAGTAGCAAGAAGGAGTCAAGTTTAATTAATAAACAAAACGTGAATTTTTACAGGAATAGACAGCGTTTCTACATTTTTATACATCCCACAATTGGTCAATATCTGTATATCGAAATCCTCATCACTTTATTGTACTAGCCATTGGCCATGACAAATCTGAATCAAAAATAAATACAAGCAAAATAATAATCTATTTAGATCTCTGTGTCTCCCTTATAGTTCACTCCTATATTGTTCAGGGTCTACTTTCTTATCTTTTTGGGCACCAAAGCGAAAAGGGTAACTATGTGAGTCATTGAAGTGTTTACATCACTAAAAAGCCATAGGACCTTCTCTGCCAGGAGAGACATCTTTCCTGTACTGACGGTAAGGTGAGAAATCGCCTCCTGTGTCCAAGGTATAGTGGGCAATATAGTAAATAGTGCAATATGTCTCCCACCTGCAGTTGACCACATATACAAAGTCTGTCCCTGTTATATCGTGCATCTAGGACAGAGGGGGGCATAGCCTGAAAACACAGCTCAGTAAAAGCGAATCTTAGTGAGGCTGGCCGGAGATCTGAAAGGTAAAGGTAAAGGTATCCCTGACCACTAGGTCCAGTTGCGGATGACTCTGGGGTTGCACGCTCATCTCGCTGGCCGAGGGAGCTGGCAGTTGTCCGCTGACAGCTTCCGGGTCATGTGGCCAGAATGACTAAGCCTCTTCTGGCAAAACTGGAGCAGTGCACGGAAATGCTGTTTACCTTCCCACTGGAGCAGTACCTATTTATCTACTTGCACTTTGACGTGCTTTTGAACTGCTAAGTTGACAGGAGCTGGGACCGAACAAGGGGAGCTCACCCCATTGTGGGGATTCGAACCGCCAACCTTCCGATCGGCAAGCCCTAGGCTCTGTGATTTAGACCACGGCGCAACCTGCACTCTAAAATGGACAGTTTTTAGAAGGGGGAACCAAGGATATCTGTATATCTATATGGATCTGTATACACATCTACAATTCTGCACATTCCCTTTTAAAAGTGGTTTGCATGGCTGATTAGGGCCCCTGGTTTGAAGGGTAAGGAAATTATGTGTTAAAGTCTAAATGTGTGTGTGTGTGTGTACTCAACCCCAACGTTTTTCTCCTAAATGTAATTGACTTGGCTGTCTGGAAATAAAGAAAACTACTCAGATTCTCTTCAGTAGTACATTATTGATTAGAAGATTATATTTATTTATTTCACTTAAGACCACTTCCAATAAAACATTCTGAAGTGATTTAACAATAAATACATATATAAAAACCATTTCATCTCCAGTGCAAACTGTGTGCGTGTGTGCATGCGTGTGTGCATCATTCTATTTTATATATTGTCTACTGACAAATTCTTTTATACATCTATCAAAAAAAGTTTTTGTTATTTCTGGTTACTCCCATTTCTTTCACTGAATTTTATTTGTTAAACCATATATATTCCTGATTTTTAAAAGAGGGCCTGTTTTGTATTTTAAAAAACACAATAAAATAACAACAATATTGATTATGTTCCTTCAAATTGTATTGGATTATAAATCTCTAAACACAATTAATTCCATATAATCTTATAGACACATACAGTCAAACCTTGGTTCTCGAACGGCTCCGTTTTCGAACGTTTCGGCTCCTGAACGCCAAGAACCGGGAAGTAAATTCTCCGGTTTTTGAACGTTTTTCAGAACCTAAACGTCTGATGTGGCTTCCGCTTGAGTGCAAGAAGCTCTTGCAACCAATCGGAAGCCACACCTCGGTTGTCGAATGTTTCAGAAGTCAAACGGTCTTCCAGAACGGATTACGTTCGACAACTGAGGTTTGACTGCATTAGGGTTTGAGCCCCACTGAACACAGTGACATATTGAATAAAAACACATAGGATCACACTGCTAACTATTGAATGGGTATTCTTTATTTGAGGATTCAGAAGCTCCTTTCCAGGGTCTCCCCAAACGACTACACCTTGTTAGTCTATGAATATTATTTTTCTTACCTTATTTAAAACAGGGATGGGGAATCCGTAACTCTCTAGATGCTGCCAGAGTTGCTGGCATCCATCCATCCTAGAGGACAATGGAAGAGTGCATCTTTGGGGGTCAAATTCTTGAAGATTTGCAGTGCCTGTGGGAAAGACATGTTTTGTTGCAGCTAGGGCAAATGAAAACATCCAGTTGTGCACCTACAGGTGCATCATGGCGTTCCTTCTCTCAGTGCTCCTTCCAGAAGTCATTTATCCTCTGATCACCACTGTGAATGCATGTCTTGACTGTCTGACTCCAGACTGGAGTACAACTCTTATAATGACAGGAACACAGAAATCAGTCTTATACCAAGCCAGACTATTCGTCCATCTAGCTCCTGCCCACCTAGCAGTTCAAAAGCACCCCTAAAGTGCAAGTAGATAAATAGGTACCGCTTACTAGCAGGAAGGTAAACGGCGTTTCCGTGTGCTGCTCTGGTTCGCCAGAAGCGGCTTCATCACGCTGGCCACGTGACCCGGATGAGTCTCCGGACAGCGCTGGCCCCCGGCCTCTTAAATGAGATGGGAGCACAACCCTAGAGTTGGACACGACTGGCCCGTACGGGCAGGGGTACCTTTACCTTTTTAGCTCAATATAATCAACACTGATTGGCAGTGCTCTGTAGAGTTTCAGACACAGGTCCATCTCAGCCCTACTTGGAAATGTTGGGCATTGAACCTGGGACCTTATGCATGCAAAGCAGATGTCGTACCACAGAGCTATGGCTTCATCAACAGAAGAACAGTGTTCATGGCAAGAAAAGTAAAAGTACCACTCTGTTCTGCCTCAGTCAGACCCCACCTGAAGTACTGTATCCAGTTCTGGGCACCACACTTTTGTCGGTTCAATGAAAAATAAAATAGGTTTTAAAGGAGAATTCATGGATGCCAAGATCCAAGGGGGCAAGTAGAATTTGGTGAGAGAACCCCAGCATAATTAAAAATCACAAAATATGTAGGAAAGTAAAGGGTGGAAATCTAGGCTGTTAAACTTCAAAAAGATATCCTTGTGAGTTCCAAAACTTCCTTCTTCCACTAGCATAGAAAAAGACCACACATTTGGTAAGTTAAAAATGGTGTACTTACAAACTCTCAAAAAGTCAGATTCATGTGTTTTCTATATAACATTCAGAACAGGTTGCACGGAGAGCAAAATTTGGCTTAGTTACATTGTTGAAAGTTCCTAATTATTGATATAGGAACTCAAGAGAGGCATATTAAAGCCATGCAGCCTGAACTGCAGCAACCCAGACCTCCTCACATGCTGAACTTCTCAAGTAGATTGGATGAGAACAATAGGCTTGATGATCTAGCTCCTCCCAAGGTGAGCTAAATATGGCAGGACAGCTTACTCTA
This sequence comes from Podarcis muralis, assembly GCF_964188315.1. Taxonomy (NCBI): domain Eukaryota; kingdom Metazoa; phylum Chordata; class Lepidosauria; order Squamata; family Lacertidae; genus Podarcis; species Podarcis muralis. Next base: position 42,444,080 of record NC_135673.1, read on the forward strand.
TGGTATTAACTCTTTCATGCATTAATTAAGCATGCTGGTTATATTAGGCTGGTTATCTCACAAGTTTAAGATGGATATAGACAAGCTGGAATGTGTGCAGAGGAGGGTGACAAAAATGATCAAGGGTCTGGAAACCATGTCTTCTGAGGGACGATGGAGAGTGTTGAGTATGCTTAGCCTAGAGAAGAGAATACTGTGAAATTATACAATAGCCATCTTTAAATACCTGAAATGCTGGCACATGGAAGATGGAGCAAGCTTGTTTTCTGCTGCTCTAGAGGGTAGGACTCAAACCAATGGATTCAAATTATAAGAAAGGAGATTCCAACTAAACATTAAGAAGAACTTTCTGATCGTAAGAGCTGCTTGATTATAGAATGTACTACTTTGAAAGATGGTGGACTTCTTCGTTGGAGGTTTTTAAACAAAGCTTGGATGCACACCTGACAGGGATTCTTTAGCTGTGCTTCTTGTAAAACAGGTGTTTGGACTGGTTGGCCCTGGGGTCCCTTCCAACTTTACAATTCTATGACTCCTCTGATGAGAATTGCAGGAAAAGGTGTATGGGAAGCCCATTATGATTGGCAAAGGTAGTAATTTCCTGGTAAAATCTCTGTTTCAGCATTGCATTGCGACATCCTGCAGCTATTTCACAGGAAAAGAGATTATTTGCAAAATGAGAACAATTAAAATGCAACCTGGAGCACAGAGACATTAAAGTGATGGCCAAGATTCTTCTGTTCCTTTCAGCTGGCTCTGGTGGTTTTTTTTTTTTTTTAAATGAAATTCTAAGTGGCTTGTGTAGAAGTAGAATGGCGCTTTGAAGTTTAATATCCGTCAATCAAACCTGAAACTGTTTAAAAAGATGACCTTTAAAAAGGCCTATAGAACGTCAATTAAAATTTCAAATTTAGTTAACAAGGCCGGATACTCTCTCTACCTTGAGTGTCATCTTGTCTGTTCTGAAGATGCAGCAGTTCTGCTGATGGTACCTTTGATGGATGGCTCTTTTATTGCAGACTGAGATCTTTGCTGCAGACTTCAACTGGTTTAATAGTCATTCCCCTCCCCAGGGAACCCAGGGAAGTCTAGGATTTGCAAGAAAGGGAGTAGGGATCCCTAGTGGAGAATACTCAATCCTCTCATCAAATGATGACCTCTAGCTTTCTTTCATTTTGGCAGAGGGATAGGAGGCATGACAGTTAAAACCAATACAAAACTGATAAAAAGTGTGGGGTGGATTCCAATAAATTGGGAGTACGGCAATGTACCGTTGCTTTTTTGAGCAGTGTTATATTATGGTTCAATGTAGATTATGCATTTTTGGACCCTTCTTGCAGGTGAGGCTAGAGGGGGTTCTCATGATGAATTCCTGCTCTGCAAAATTCATTGCTGCATCTTGGGGCAAGATAACAAAGGGATGGGGCTATAACTCAGTGGTAGGGCACCTGTTCTAAGGGACGCGGGTGGCGCTGTGGGTAAAAGCCTCAGCGCCTAGGGCTTGCCGATCGAAAGGTCGGTGGTTCGAATCCCCGCGGCGGGGTGCGCTCCCGTTGTTTGGTCCCAGCGCCTGCCAACTTAGCAGTTCGAAAGCACCCCCGGGTGCAAGTAGATAAATAGGGACCACTTACTAGCGGGAAGGTAAACGGCGTTCCGTGTGCGGCGCTGGCCCGCCAGAGCAGCGATGTCACGCTGGCCACGTGACCCGGAAGTGTCTCCGGACAGTGCTGGCCCCTGGCCTCTTGAGTGAGATGGGCGCACAACCCTAGAGTCTGTCAAGACTGGCCCGTACGGGCAGGGGTACCTTTACCTTTACCTTAGGGCACCTGTTGTGCACACAGAAGGTCCCAGTTTCAATCCCCAGTATTTCTGGGCAGGGCTGGGAATGTCCCTTTTCTGAAAACCTAGAGAGCAGCTGCCAGTCATTATGGATAATACTGAGTTAGATGGACCAATGGTCTGGCTCAGTAGAAGACATGCACATATTTAAATTAGCTTTTTATTCAGAATCTTGAATACTGGAATCTTATCTTATTTTTAAGGGATACGGGTGGCGCTGTGGGTTAAACCACAGAGCCTAGGACTTGCCGATCAGAAGGTCGGCGGTTCCAATCCCCATGACAGAGTGAGCTCCCGTTGCTCAGTCCCTGCTCCTGCCCACCTAGCAGTTTGAAAGCACATCAAAGTGCAAGTAGATAAATAGGGACCGCTCTGGCAGGAAGGTAAACGCCGTTTCCGTGCTCTGGTTTGCCAGAAGCGGCTTAGTCATGCTGGCCACATGACCTGGAAGCTGTATGCCGGTTCCCTCGGCCAATAAAGCAAGATGAGCAACCCCAGAGTCAGCCATGACTGGACCTAATGGTCAGGGGTCCCTTTACCTTTACCTTTACCTTATTTTTAAGGGAAGGGCCATAGCTCAGCAGTAGAGCACACACCTTGCATGCAGATGGTCCCAGGTTCAATTTCCAACATCTCCAGGTAGCGCTGTGAGAAACTCCATTCATGAAAACCTGGAGAGTTGCTGCCGGTCAGTGTTGACAATATTGTGCTGTATGGATGGACCAAAGCTCAAACTTGCTATAAGGCAGCTTTCTATGCTCCCAACTCTTGGAGATATTAAAGAGGAAACTGGCCAAAGGTGGGGGGAACTGAACACGGGGCTAATATTTTAGGTGGAAGCTGCAAGTCTTGTAATGTCTAGCTTAGTCATCAGCATTTTGGGTCAAATGCAGGTCTCTGGCTGCGTTAGTATAACTAACAATTCCAATGAGGCATTGCAGTGCCGAATGGAAACGATTAAACTACGTTGGCATTTAGTAATATTGTAAACATCATTTTGTTGGCAAGTGATACTGATATCCCTCTTGTGCAGATTAGCAAGAACAAAGATTTGCAAAATGTTAAGCATCTGTCAAGACAATATAAACAGTTATAAGTAACTTTAACAAAGTGATTATGCAATAATGAAAGGTGGCACTGTATATTAATGTGACACGGTACTTGGTTTATGTACTCTAAAATGTTTTCAATAATTCAGCCCTCAAAGCAAACAAAGATTAGACAGATTTCCACTGCCATCACCACTCCCCTAAGGAAAATTCTAAATCTAGCATGATATATAAAGTCAGGGAAATCAGGACTGTTATTAAAATTGACCTTGATCAGATTTTTATTATATCAGAAAAGAGGGAGGGAGGGAGGGAGGGAGGGAGGGAGATGGTTCTGAAAAGATGAAGCTGTCCTGGGATTAGACCACATGTATAGCAATATGTTTCCATGGCAACAAATCAAACACCATTTCCTATGATTGCTGTTGTCAGCTTCAAAACCCATGAATTTAGCATTGAATAATTATAAAGAAATGCAGAAATTTTGCAGAAGGAGGCAAGAGGGGCATCCACAATCAGTCTGGATGCAGCGACTTGTTTTTAAAATGCCAATTAACCCCATCAATGTGGCGACTTGACGCCTGCGATGGTGGCGACAGGTAGAGAGGCGAGCTATACAACCTGAAATCATGTGTGTGTGTAATATGTAATTTACAGCATGAAAGGGTGGGTGGCTGGCTGGGGGAGAAGCAGGAGAAATCATAACTCCATTAGGTTTATGGAAATCTGAAGTTTATATATAGATACAGCAAAAGAAATTGAGAGTTGTGATGGAATATTCAGCTAGTGATGCCAGATGGTACTCCATCTGACTTCTCCTCGTGTTTGAAAGGCCTGGAAACATACTTGAACTTGGCTGCATGTTTAGTCTCCCACAACCAATGAGCTATCTAAATTCATAGGTTCCAACGACACACTTCTGTGATCGTAGTAGAAAGTCACACTCGTGAGCATGTCACCACTTACAACTTTGTGGAGTAAGTTAAAGGTACTTAGCTCACCAGTCACCTCACTCAGAAGCACGTGTCAATTAGAATGGTGTCATGTGGTTTTTTTGTTTTTTGCTTATCCTCTAGTATGTTGCCAGATACCCTACTTTACAGGGGACATCCCGCTATTTGAAAGCATCCCTGTTTCAGTTCTTAAATTTTGGAAGGTCATAAGAACATAAGAATAGCCTTCTGGATCATGATATTGGCACATCTAGTTCTGTTCTCACATACCCTCCAACATTTCTCCAGTGAAAATAGGGACGTCCAGTTCCATAACAATAATTTTACTGTTTATAACCCACACATCTTACCGGGTTGCCCCAGCCTCTCTGGGCAGCTGCCAACATATATAAAAAGATAATAAAACATTAAACCTTTTTTAAAAAAACCTTCCCTATTCAGGATTGCCTTCAGTTGGCTCAGGCGTCTGATAACTCCATACCCTCCAACATTTCTCCAATGAAAATAGGCACAGCCTAAGGAAAAATGACAAACCTAGACAGCATCTTAAAAAGTAGAGACATCACCTTGCCAACAAAGGTCCATATAGTAAAAGCTATGGTTTTCCCAGTAGTGATGTATGGAAGTGAGAGCTGGACCATAAAGAAGGCTGATCGCCGAAGAATTGATGCTTTTGAATTATGGTGCTGGAGGAGACTCTTGAGAGTCCCATGGACTGCAAGAAGATCAATCCTATCCATTCTTAAGGAAATCAGCCCTGAGTGCTCACTGGAAGGACAGATCGTGAAGCTGAGGCTCCAGTACTTTGGTCACCTCATGAGAAGAGAAGACTCCCTGGAAAAGACCCTGATGTTGGGAAAGATGGAGGGCACAAGGAGAAGGGAACGACAGAGGATGAGATGGTTGGATGGTGTTCTTGAAGCTACCAGCATGAGTTTGATCAAACTGCGGGAGGCAGTGGAGGACAGAAGTGCCTGGCGTGCTCTGGTCCATGGGGTCACAAAGAGTCGGACACGACTAAATGACTAAACAACAACAACAACAACAAGGAAAAATGGGACATTCTGAGGTCAAATCAGAACTGGGACTGCTTTTCTAAATTTGGGACTGTCCCTGGGAAAAAGGGACAGTTGGAGGCTCTGTTCTCACAGTGGCTAATCAGATGCAGACCCCTTTAAGAATCTAATGAAAGCCCAGAAAAAATCGACACAAGATTTTGCATGCAGTTGATTTTATTGCATGGGGTGGGGGTGGGCAGAGAATCATTTGGTTTTTTTAATGCCCAGTTCATCACTGTTAGGTTAAGATTCCCTGCCATATTTGAAGCCATGGTTAAATTCAAATGCTGTTTAAGGATACATAACCATAATAAGGGGTCACAGGAGGGGCCCTGAAATTGCTAAGCAACACAACCTGGGCAACAGACTGAGAAAACCCACAGGTCATCTGTTCAAAGCCTTCCTCACTGTGGTGGGATGTATTTCTATTTAATTTAAATCCCAGCTATTATTTGTAAAATGTATATCTACACATGTACATTAGCACATGCACACTTTATGAAAACCGGTATATTTTTGGTTGATGCACAAGAGACCAGCCTAGGCACCCTATCTCATTCTTCTCCACCCTCTTTGCTAAGACCTATTTGCAAATTTGTGTGTTTCTTCCTCCTTCCTAGTTGAGGTTTTTGGTATGGTAGTACAATTGGTTTCTTCAAAAATCCCTTCCAGAAATGGTTGTCTCTCAGCTAAACTGAGTTGGGAGAGCTAACTTTGTACTGGCCTCTAAACTGAGCCAGGCCTCTGGACTTGCAACACTAATGAACCAGTGGTTGGAACTCTGTGGCCCTCCAGGTATTACTGGACTATTCTTCCCATCATCCCTGACCAATGACCATGCTTGCTGCTGCTGCTGGGAATTGGAGTCCAATAAAACTTTGATGGCGACATGTTAGTCACTCATGCTTTTGTAAGAGAGGGACATTTTCCACACCCTCCAACATTCCTCAGATGAAAATATAGGGACATTTTCATCTGAGGGATACTTGAGGGTATGCTCCTCCTCCGGTGTCTGTGTTTGTTCTGCCCTCCCCAGGAGTTCTCAGGAGGTGGAAGGAAGACAAGATACCAACAATAGAAGAATGGCAACTGAAAACAATGGACTATGCAGAATTGGCAAAACTTCTGGAAAAGCTCAGTGACAATGACACTGAGAAATTTAAAAAAGAACGGGAAGCATTTATTGTATATGTACAAAAATATTGTAAACAAGTAGAAACACTAGCAGGCTTTGACTGAACATTTGCAGGTAGTTAAAATGAGATAAAATTTAAGGAAGGAAATTTGAATTGAAATAGCAAAATTTGATGGCATGCAATTAGGATGATAAGACAATAAAGATAAGAAAAAGAGGTTTAAGCAAATTATGCAGAAAAGGTATATATTCAGTCAACCAGGAAACGAAATGGAGGGAAAGTCATAAGGTTAAAGAGAACCTCCGAAAAGATCTTTTCTTTTTTCCTTATTCTTTCTTTGCTTCTCTTTACTTTTATTTCACTTTTTAATTTTTATGTTGGATATTTTGTATTTTTAATTCTACTTGATGGAAAATAATTGTTGAAGTTGAAATTGTAAAATCAGTGAATTTATTTACAAAAAAAGAGGAGTTCTTGCCCTCCCTCCAACTGACCCTCACTGACCCACACTTTTTCGGCCCCCTTCAGCCTCCCCACAGAGCATTTCCAACCAGAGGAAGGGTGAGTGCCGCCACCACAACAGGACACAGCACACACACCATCCACTGTCCAGAGAAACCCCCTTAATCCTGATTTTATTTTATTTTATTCTGTGGTAGATTTACAAAAAGAAAAACATGCACCAAGATTTTTTAATTTTTTTTAAAGAAAGGAGCAATTTTAGACACAGATGCACAAAGCTTTTTCCCCTTTTTTAATCAAGACTCCTTGCACTCCACCTCGCTTCTCCTTTCTTCTTGCTCAGGGCAGCCTTGCCCTCTGCCTGCACCTCAGAGCTGCCACATCACACAGGGCTGGGCTTCAGCGGCAGCAGCTTCTCCTCCTCCTGGCTGCTCTGTAGCAACCGCTATGAGCTGCCCAAGGGAAATAGGGACCTTCCTGGATCACATCAGAAGTGGGGTGGCTTTCATAATTCTGGGACTGTCCCTGGAAAATTGGGACACCTGGAGTGTATGTTTTTCCTCCCATGATTCCCTAGAAGTTGACTCAATTTCCACATAGTATTTTTGTATTGGGGTGGGAATAGAAATGGCCCTGCCTGTAGCAACCAAGGTACCCCTTCCCCAGGGCCCCCAAGAAATCCTGTGGTGGTGAGACCACTCTAGAAAGCTACCACTCTAGAAAGCCACTCTAGAAACTGCCATGTTCCCAAACAGCTCCCTCAACCCTGTGTTGATTTCACTAGTCTGAACTGGGTGAATCAGAGATAATTGGAAGCCAGAGATGTATATTCAAAAGTGCCTTCTCCAGAGGTATGGTGTAGTCAATTGTTTGAAAGATTTTTGAGATACTTCATGGGGAAAATAATCCGAGGCGGAACTGTCTTCTGTATCTGCTTGTTCCATTTGTTCAATACAATCAATGCCTATTGAGGAGGGCGCCATGGCTTGAACTACAGTACAATAAGGAATCAGCTCAAATAAAAACTGCATGCAAGAAAGGCGTTTGTTCTTCTTGTTCTTCCTCTTCTCTATTTCTTGGTTGCCTGCATTAAACCCAAAGTAAGTGGCCCCACGTCACAGTTAAAAGCTGTGTTTATGGGATTCTCAGTAATAGCGCAATGACTGTTATGTGGCACAGATAAATATCAGAAAAGAGGGAATGAACATCTGAACTGTTCGTGTGAGAGTAGTAAAGTGATGCAAATCTTCGGGAAAGTGATGATTAAGTGCTTTACTATGTAATGGCTCGAGATAAACAGATTCAGACTCATTTATTTATATCTAGTCAACGCAGCATCACAAAACACGAGTCTAACAAAGGGATTGACATATCCATATGAAAAGACTGTAGCTCAGTGCTCCGCATGCAGAAGGTCTCAGGTTCAATCCTTGGCCACTCCAGGCAGGGCTGAGATTCTCCTCTGTCTGAAATTCTGGGGCAACACTACCAATGAGGGCCAACAATACGGAGTTAGGAGAACTAATGGTCTGACTCAGGACTCATCTAAAAGGTAAATGTACCCATGCCCGTACGGGCCAGTCTTGACAGACTCTAGGGTTGTGCGCTCATCTCACTCTAGAGGCCGGGGGCCAGCGCTGTCCGGAGACACTTCCGGGTCACGTGGCCAGCGTGACGAAGCTACTCTGGCGAGCCAGAGCCGCACACGGAAATGCCGTTTACCTTCCCGCTGGTAAGTGGTCCCTATTTATCTACTTGCACCCGGGGGTGCTTTCAAACTGCTAGGTTGGCAGGTGCTGGGACCAAGCAACGGGAGCGCACCCCGCCGCGGGGATTCGAACCGCCGACCATGCGATTGGCAAGTCCTAGGCGCTGAGGCTTTTACCCACAGCACCACCCGCGTCCCTCATCTACACAGCTGCAAATAAAACACTTTAAATGTAAAGTGCAGTATACAAATGTGACACTAGATGGCGAAAGTGAGCTATTCAAAATTCAATGAATTTTTCAAAATGTTTTTTTTGAAAAGTAGGCTCACAGCATTTTTTTAATGTGTGTGTAGATTCCACCTCAGTATAAGGCAGCTCTATTTCTTCCTAAATTGGCACAGCATCATTAATAATTGTAACAGTACATTCAGCATAAACAAACGTACAGTTCCCTGGCAAATCACAACATTTCATTTTTAAAGATTAAATTAATGCAAACACCGTCCTTGTTCTAGGTTCTGATCTGACACACAGGGGCATCTTCTGGCTTGCACTCTTTATGAAGACTTGAAGACTGAGGTTATCACCCCTATATTGTCCATTTCAGGTTGCCCAGCCACTGCCACAGTGTCCTTTCTCTTAGCAGATCAAGCAGGTGACAGCAAAGGCTGCAAGGTTGTTTAGCTGGGGCAATTAGAATAAGATCCACTATTTGACAATTGATTCAAAACCCTAAAATGTATTTTATATAATTTACTTTTTATGTCTATTCTTTGTATATTGTATTGCTGTTTTATTGCTATGGCTGATGGCTGATGCAAATAAAGATTCATTCATTCACACAGGGGCATGCTTAGGGGTTGGCCAAGTGCAAGAATCAAACCTCTTCACTCGGAGTGGCTAGGAGGCTGCCTGCCTTCCCATTTGCCTGCTCACCAGATTGCTCCTAGAGACATAGAACTTTTGAGTTGGAAGGGACCCCAAGGGCCATCTAGTCCAACCCCTGCAATGCAGGAATCACAGCTAAATTCCTCTGGGCATTTATACAGATTGGGCAAAATAATGAATTGCAATAACCACAGATGGGCCCATTCAGGGAGAGCGGCCACTGGTTTGCCCATTGCCATTGAATGCTAGAGTCAGAATTGCAGAGCTGCTGCGAATGGCAAAGATCCCAGGAAAGAAAATGCAGGTGCTTACCTTTAAAGGGTATCTGACATACATTTAAAGCACATGTTTCCTGCCCCCCAAGGAATCCTGTAGTTTCCCCCTCACAGAGCTACAATTTCTAGCTCCATTAACAAAATACAGTTCTCATAATTCTTTTTTGGGGGGAGGGTAGGGTGGGGGGAGAGTATGTTTTAAATATGTATTGATGGTGTTTGATCTGCAGAGAGAGAGAGAGAGAGAGAGAGAGAGAGAGAGAGAGAGATATCATGTTTTCACATTTTCAAACTTCCATCAGCAGATGGAGCTGCCCTCTCTCAGAAGCAGCCCCTGAGCATGATAGGCCCAGAACTCTGAGGTCCCTTAGGTTCTACAAGTGCGCCTTTCAAGACCAGCTGTCAGAGGAGAATGCTGCAAAATGTTTCCTGCAGATTGCTTAACCCCCACACCCTACCCCTCCTTCCGTGCAGGGACAGATTCTGCAATATAACTGCTGGAGCACTAGTCATAGTGCAGGAAGATTGACATGTGTGCATTGTTGTTGTTGTTGTTTAGTCGTGTCCGACTCTTCGTGACCCCATGGACCAGACCCATGGACTCTTCGTGAGCCCATGAACCAGAGCACGCCAGGCACTTCTGTCTTCTGTAATGTGTGCATTACAGCGCCCTTAAGCATGGAATCATTGGGGAAAGGGCATTGGGGAAAGGGCAGCCAGGTTGGTGAGGAATACAAAAGCTTTGAAGTGTCAAAAGGAAAGTACCCCACTTGTTTGCCACATGGCTGCTGTAGGAATGCTTAATGGGAAATGCTAACATTCCATGTTCTTAGGGTGGGCAATACAGTGGTACCTCGGGTTAAGTACTTAATTCGTTCTGGAGGTCGGTTCTTAACCTGAAACTGTTCTTAACCTGAGGTACCACTTTAGCTAATGGAGCCTTCTGCTGCTGCTGCTGTGCCGCCGGAGCACGATTTCTGTTCTCATCCTGAAGCAAAGTTCTTAACCTGAAGCACTATTTCTGGGTTAGCAGAGTCTGTAACCTGAAGTGTATGTAACCTGAAGCATATGTAACCCGAGGTACCACTGTAATGCCGAGTCTCCCCAAAAGGTAATTACCCAACTTCTCACTCTTATTAGGGCAATTAGGGCCCAGAAGGATGGGAGATAGCAACAAACATGTGCAATCCTGTAACAACCTTGGTGTCTTAAATGTTTGTTAGTGGTTAGGAGATATTATCAGCTAAATCAGGGGACGGGACTATTTTTCAGCCTGAAGTCCACATTTCGTGGGTAACCTTCTGGTGGGGGGAGGAGATGCCAGAGGTGAGGGGCGGGGCAAAGTATGTGACTATTTTTTTTGCACAGCAGGCACAGTTCCTACTGGTTTCCACATGTACATTTCTTTATCCAGGCAAGGAAGATGCAATAGTATTACAATTCAAGAACTAAAGAAGTGGAAGTGCCTTTTGGAGCCAGGGAAGTGAGAGCGTGTGGCCTAAGTGAGAAGAGGTTTGACCTGCAGAAGAGGTACAACCTAGGGAAGGTGCTGAGGGCCAGGCAGAGAGGGTTAGGCCTGAGCTAGATTGTGCGTGATACTAATACGTACTAATAGCAGGCTCGTTCTTACAGTGTGGATCCATGCGTGGCCCAAATAACACCAACTATGCATAAGAGAAAGATATCAGAAGGTTTTGGGGGGGGGGGGACCTAGGTTTGCTGAAGTACCAAAAAAAAATTGGGGGGAAAATCCTAGTGGGAGAAAGCTCCCTGCTCCCTAAAAAAACAGCCCAGGGATGACTGTGCAAGCTCAATAGGCACGTAACTAAGAGAAAGGCAGATGCAATGGCATATCCAGGGCTTTTCGCCCCAGCTGGAACTCACTGGAACTCAGTTCTGGCACCTCTCAGGTAGGCTCTATTGCAGGGGTCAGCAAACTTTTTCAGCTGGGGGCCGGTCCACTGTCCCTCAGACCTTGTGGGGGGCCGGACTATATTTTGAAAAAGAAAAAGAAAAAAACAACAAATTCCTATGCCCAACAAATAACCCAGAGATGCATTTTAAATAAAAGGACACATTCTACTCATGTAAAAACATGCTGATTCCTGGACCGTCCATGGGCTGGATTTAGAAGGTGATTGGGCCGGATCCGGCCCCCGGGACTTAGTTTGCCTACCCATGCTCTATTGTCATTATAAGAGAACAAGGAAGGCATTCATGGTGCGTTTCGGCCCCTCTTTTTCTAGAAAAATAGCACTGAGCACATTCAGGGAAAGGGCATGACTGTTGCATGTCCCACTGGATTTCAGAATTAATTTTATACTCTAACAAATGGAACCTTCCAATTAATTAATAAATAGATATTAAAGTCAGTTTTTAAAAAGTTTTTTTAAGGGGTCCATTTGGACCTCTTGTTTCCTCATCAAAGTGCGACTCATTTGCTCATTAACTGATGCAGCTGGTAGCCACTTGGAGGAGCATCACTTTTCAGGATTTCCACTGAGATGCTAGCTAAAGTCTTCTGAGTGGGACTTGGCAATGAACACTGGAAGTACAATGCCAGTTTTGTCACTCCCATTGCCTTTATGCCTATGACACATTAAAGAAAAGTTTCCTTCAATAAGGAGAGCCATGGAAGTAAACAACTAATTCTAACGTTACTTAGACCCCCCCCCCCCATTTCACATGGGGAGGTATATCCTAATACTATCCACCGCAGGCTTGGCAGAAGTCAACCATTTGTTAAAATCATGGAGATCTGAGTCCATTTGACTTAACAACCACATTATGTCATTCTCTCTAAGTATGGCTTTTTTGGCAGAGCTCCATTACTTTCAAGCTCAGGTTGAACTTTTGAACTCCAGACGCAACATGCAATGTAGAATTACTCTTTTTCAGCTAGCAAAGATGAAGACACAAGTCTCCAGCAGCATTGTCCTGGGTGTCAGCCTTTCAGAAAAAAATGTTGTTGAAAAGATGGAGGGGAGGGAATTCGACAGGAGATGGTTAATGTTAGAGCAGGCCTATCATTAAGCAGAGGGAAGCGGGTGTTGTGACAAGTCAGCAAATTTTATTTTATTTTATTTATAGCTTGGCTGGCTGATAGGGTTGCCATATGCCCTCTTTTCCCAGGACACGTCCTCTTTTTCATCGGTAGAGTCATCATAGCAGTAGTTAAAAGTAGAAGTCGGCAAATGTGTCCTCTTTTTTGCTCTTCAAAACATGGCAACCCTGCAGGGAAGTATCTTAGGTCACAAAATGTTGGGTTAAAAGGAACTTAGGTTAAGGGAACCAGGAGATTGCCTTAATGGTCCTGGGCAAGGAGCACATGTATCTCCTTTGTTAGATAAATTACAGATAAATATCCTACAATGACTAAGAAACAACTGGAGACTTTTTTCAATAGCAAAATGGCGGGCCTATCTCCCCCTCCCATTTCTACCCCTAAGCCAAGAATAGGACATCTGCTTAATCTGCTTACCTTACCCTTCCGGTTCAGCGGCATTGAAGGCCAGTTGCTTCCTATTACTTGGATCTGATGGGGCTCAGGCTGCTGAGGACTGGCCTATTGGTGGGGGGGGGGTTGCCAAAAGCTCTCCTCATCAGCTGGGATTTCCGATTCAAGCCTGCCTGCAGAATTGGCAAATGGCAGGCAGGCTTGGATAGGGTTACCAGATGTCCCCAGTTCCCGGGGACAGTCACTGGATTTGCAAATCTGTCCTCAGACAAATTCTGCCCCCGGAATGTCCCCAGGTTGACTGATAGGGGAGGCTCGGGAGTTGCGGGCGGGTGGCCATTGCACCCAGGAGGGGTGCAAGGCACACAGTTTTTCTGCCAGGCAAGGTGCAAAGCCCTTCTTTTGCACCCTGTGAAACATAAATGCGCAGAGTTTTTAAAAAACTGGGCAATGGCTGCCCGCCCGTGGCTCCTGAGCCTCCCCCAATCTGTCAGAACAAAGGGGGAAGAGGGAAGGAGATTGGGGAAGACTCGGGAGTCACAGGTGGGCAGCGCGCCATTGCCCAGTCTTGAAAAAAACTCTGCACAATTCGCCGCTTTTTGTCGCGATTCGCTGCTTCCGCGCATGTGCGTGATGTCATTTTGACTGTCTGCGCATGCGCGAGCAGCAAAACTGGGAAATAACGTGCTCCGTTACTTCCAGGTCACTGCACTGCGCAACCCGAAAATACTTATCCCAAAGCTACTTCAACCTGAGGTTTGGTTGTATGCATGTGTGCTTGGGCTCAGGGTCTTTTGCCTCACCATCCCCACTACTGACTCCCTGTTGCTACTCAGCTTAAAAAAAAAAAGGGTCCCCGGATTCATTGGAAAAAAATCTAGTAACCATAGGCTTGAAGGCAAGGTCCTCCTTGGGGGTAGACCTGAAGGACCAGATAAGCTTCCCTCTGGTCTGCTCCCAGGATAGTTAAGGCGGCCTGCCGTACCCCAAGTACCTGGGTTTTTCCTGTCAGATCTCCCACCCACCCCTTCTGTTATGCTGTTTGGTACTTTTGACCTTGCTATAGTATTGTTGGTCACCGTACTTCGGGCTTGGTAGGAAGTTGTCCACCAAGCAAATTGGCTCTGGTCTGATGGTTTTTCCAAACTCATAGCTGCCATCACAACTTTGGCAGTTTAGGCATTGGGTAAACCTTAGTTCTGGTTGGAGGGTGGGCACTGTAGTCTCTGCCTGCCCCCTCCAGGTGTAGGAGGTTAAGTGGATCCAGGAGGTGTTGCTTCTGTCCACATGCCCAGGCGGGGGTTTGGGCCACAGCACTCCTCAAGGCAGCGATCCCTGTGAGGTTGCCCCCTATTGGATGTGAGTCTTAGGAATCCCCCGCTGCTGGGTGGACCCTTGACATCACTTCCAGCAGCTGGGCCGGATGTAAATGGTTGCGCAGTACCTATGCCAAACTTCTTACATCTCTAGACAATAAAACTGTGGCCTGTTTTGATCCCATTTCTTTATGTCATTTATTACAGTGGTACCTCGGGTTAAGTACTTAATTCATTCCAGAGGTCCGTACTTAACCTGAAACTGTTCTTAACCTGAAGCACCACTTTAGCTAATGGGGCCTCCTGCTGCTGCTGCACCGCCGGAGCACGATTTCTGTTCTCACCCTGAAGCAAAGTTCTTAACCTGAAGCAGTATTTCTGGGTAGCGGAGTCTGTAACCTGAAGCGTATGTAACCCGAGGTACCACTGTACTATCCAGTTGGAGAGTCTGGGTATGCAATTCATCATGCCCCAAAAAGGACACAGATTTGTATAAAACGTGTATGTGCTAAAATATGAATTTGATGCACATTTAGAAATAATCACTTTAAATTGAATACAAATACAGCCTTATTTCACTATTACAGGGAGTCCTGTGCTAACTGTATCAAAGGCAACTTCAAGGCCCCTCCTGCTCTCCTTTCTTGGGTTTAACCAGGCTCAGATCGGACAGCCCTCCAACCAGAGCACTGTTCTTCAGCTTTTGGTCCCCTGATGTTGCAGGAATATAACTGCCATCATCCTTGACCATTGGCTAAGCTGCCTGAGGATGATGGGTGTTGTAGTCCATTAACATCTGTGGACCTAAGGATGAAGAGCACTAAGAAAAGATGCCTTCTGAGAGGGCTATCACATGTAATGTAGGACACACAGTCCACGCTACTAGGAGCTTGCTTTTAATAATAAACCACTTCAGGGCCCTCCACCCAATGGAGTGCTCCATCTCTGGTGAGCAGGCCATTAACCCTTAGACTTCCTCAAGGCTTAGGGGTTCTAGGCTCAAGCTCAAGAGCTCGTCTTGGGTACATATACCTGGTCAGCATTCTCCAGAGTTTCTCCTGGCAAGTGTATTTCCCCACCATGTAATACTTTTACTGTTTTAAGGTAACACTTCTGGCTTGTCATCTGGCGCTCTGTACCTTCTGAATGGTCTCCTGCTTCATTATTATTCAAGCCCACAGCAGGGAGCCCCTGCCAATGACAGAGGACAAATTGATTGTTCTGAGTAGAGTCACCAGCTTCCCTGGGGCTGGTGGCACGACGCCTTAATGATGGCGCTGCAGTCACATGGGAAGCATACCTTTGTGCGGCTTGGTATACACAGCTCAATATTATGATGTAAATGAGAAAACCAGCAAGATGCAAAGTGCGAATGGAAACACAGTAAGGCACAGAAAAAGTGCCAATTTAATGAAGCACAACACTCGGAGAAATGGGATTGCGAAATGGGCTGGCCACCTCGTAGCAACTTTGTGTGACAGTCAGCATGCTGAAAGAGAAATAGACAGCAGAAGCTGGTCTATTAGGGCAAACAGAAGCACTGTCCCACCAAACCTCAGTCTTGATTCCTCCAAGACCACCTGCTTAGTTACTTACAACCAATCCTAGCTGCCAGATCCCTCCTCCTTAGTCTAAGGTAGGCCAGTCCAACACACAGCCTGAAAGCATCATGCCTTTTTTTTGGTGGCCCTCAGCAACATTTGATGACACCCCCCCACTGCAGCCCTCACACAGTTTTCCCAAAGCAGGTAATTGAGGCTCTGGGAAGTAGGGTCCTAGAGTCCTCCTACATCCTTCCCAAAGTCTAGTTAGAACTTTCCGAGCTTTGGGAAGTAGGTGGGAAGGTCCTAGTGCCCTGTCAGAGCCTTGTGCCTCGTCCTTGAAGCCTGGTGCCTCATTTAGCTGGCTTTGGGAAGGTAGTGTGAGGGTTTGGTGTGTGTGTCAAATTTTGCAACAAGGCAGTGTGTGCCCCATGGGTTCCATGTCAAAGTACTCTTGTGGCCCACTTGGTATGAAAAGTTGGACCATCTTGGTCTAAGGCCACATTCACACCATACATTTAAAGCACTATGATGCCACTATAAGCAGTCATGGCTCCCCCCCAAAGAATTATGGGAGCTGTAGTTTGTTAAGAATCCTGAGAGTTCTTAGGAGACCCTTGCTCCCCTCACACAATTGCAGTTCTCAGAGTAGTTTAATAGCCATTCCCTCTCTTTCCAGGGAACTCTGGGAATTGGTCTATGTCAGGGGTGCAAGGCCTCTAGGCTTCTTTATCTGGTACTCAGGACTTTCCTCAGGTCACACACCCTCCTTCATCAACCCTGCTTGGCACCTTGCTTGAGCATCTAGTGGCTGGAAACATCATTTAACTTTAACCATGTTCCATACTTGCCTGGGTGGAGAGAGATGTGAGAGTATGAAGAAGCTAGCCTACTGTCAGAAGGATGGGGGTGGGGTGGGAATCATATTTCTTGCTCTGTCCACTTTTTCCTCTGGCCACTCCTACTTTCTGGACCTCAGAAGGGAATGTGGACCTTGGGCTGAAGTTGTCAGAAGACAAGACACATGAAGCAAAAGAATAAGCCAACAATTGTGTCAATTTGCCAATTTCCCTGTCTTCCATGGCACAGTGCACATATCTCTGGGTCTTGATCGATGTGCTGTCTCTGGCTGAGACGAATCCTCAATGGAACCAGAAATCTCCTGTCACTCACTGGCGTATACTTTTAGAGTGACAAGTGAGATAAGGCATGATCCTAGTTTATCCAAATGATTGCAACCGGCGTTTTAAATGCTCAGATAGTCAGGTTTTTGCAGGAAAGAGGAGTGCCGGTTATGTTGACGAAGGGCTTCAAGAGTGCCGGGAAGTAGCTACGGATATAAGATGAAGATATATTGAGGCTTGGAAGACGGCTGAGGGATTCTGCTGATGAAGATCAAGGAAAGAAAGAAGGAAAAAGCATAGAAGAGAAGTTCCAGAGGTTGGATGCCCAATCAACTGGAACCTCTCAATCAACTGTAATAATGAAATCTGAAAATGGTGGGTACGTGCTTGAATTGCGCCCCAAAGTAGCAGCAGTCTGGAAGGTTTCATAGCAACATTTCCCCACCAATCTCCAGAATTCAGACTGGCTTTTCCTGTTCTGGCATACATTCAAAGAATAAAGAAACCACACTATCCTATTTCTTTTCATCTCCATTCAGGCACATGGGTGTGTGACCCACCTGCCAATGACCTGGAGTTGCCGCTGGCTATTAATGGCCATTAATGAATACCCTTAATAGGCTGCCATCACCTGTTGAGAGAGAGAGCAGATCCTTTTGCATGACCAAAGATGGTGTGTGTGTGTGTGTGTGTGTTAGGAACAAGTGCAAATCTCATAGGAAATAATACGTCTGACTGCAATATTCCTGATTTTTGCACAAAGGAAATAAAAAAAAGTCTTTTAATTGCTTATATGTATGATGGATAGACAGTGAACGAAACCCAACACACATCACTTGTTTTCTTTCATGCTTTTAGATTCCTGCAGACCACTCTGTCTTGGCCTTACGACTCTGGTAGCTAACTTTGCTTTGCAAAATCCCAGGTGGGAATCTAATGCTTTTTACAGTACCAGACCTATCACCTCTTTCTGTTTTATACTCTGTCCCACTGCTAATATTTTGCTTGCCCTATGAATAGCAGCTGCAACCCAGACCTGATGGTTTCAGTGAATTCCCCCCTCTGAGAACTTCCCACCAAACTATTCCCTTAATCTCTCTGCTGGATGTCCCCCCCCCCCCCCCGTTCAGCTGATATTCCCTAGGCTTCCCCCAGCCTGCTCTCAGATTAATTATTCTACACCTGTCCGTATTACCATCCAACAGAAGTTCAAAACCTGTAAATCTGATGGAATTTGCTTTACTGACATCCACAGCAGATCTTGTAGACCCGAGTCTCTTTTACTGTAACGTGAATGGAACAAATTTGAGATTACACTGAAATAGTTTAAGGACTGGAAGTGAATTTCATTCACCTTGTATTTTGATGTGAACCTAATTAATTCAAACTCCACAAACAATTTTCCAAACCAAAAGCTAACTACCTTCCAAAATTCACATTTCTCTTACTTTTGCCCTGCAGGTCTCCAAGCAAAAAAAAACCTGCATACCTTATGGGAAATTGCACAGAAAGATATATATATTAGGGATCATATGCCTCTTGCTTGTCTGGATGGAAGATAGAGAGGGATGTATGATTTTTGTAGAAATTAGTGTACTGCACAAAGGTAACATTTATATTAGTTGCTTCACCCACTTTTGCTTCTGGCTTGTGGCCTCCAAAGGATTGCATACCCTCCAACACATTGCAATGAAAATCCAGGAAATCATTTTCTGGAACTGCACTCCTGTGTGAATTACGTGGCCAGCACGAGAACACGGCCCTGAAAAAGCACTTTTTCGTTTGGGGCACTGCACAAGATCATAGCCCCTGAAAAAACGTTTTTCGGGGATAAAGATCACAGTGTGAAATCACATGAGATCATGGCAGCCAAAATGGCCACAGTGCTCTTGTGGGAAAGAATGGGGTGTCCTGGTTTTTCCCGTACAGTTGAGGGGTATGGGATTGTGGAGACAACGAGAATGTGGCCCTTGGGCTGAAAACTGTTCCTCATATCTCTCATAAGAGTGGCTGGGGAAACGCAGCCAGATGAGCGGGGTATAAATAATAAATTATTGTTATTATTATTATTAGGGCTGAAACTGTGCGGTCCTCTACTCCTTGTATTATGTTGTTGCCCCTCCTTTCCTGAACTTTTGCATGTGAATTATGAATGTTTGCAATGATATATGATCCTCCACAAAACACAAAGCCCTGTGTAATCAGACTCTGCAAAGGGAGAATTCTAGCTACATTCAGCTGAACTCAGTTAAAATTTTCATTTAGAGAGTTGGGCCTATGTGCATGTGGGCATTGTGAGTACAGCCGCTGTGTGTTTCTCTGTGCTCCTACACAGTTTGGGTCTGTGCATGTCCTTCCAACTGACTGAATGTGGCTTAGATTAGCCTTTCATTACCTGGTATGCTCCAGATGTTTTGGTCTCCAACTAGCATCATACCTGATCATGCCTGGTTGTTTTGGCACAGGGTTGATGGGAGCTGTAATTGAAAACAATGTGAGGGAACCAATTTGAGAAAGGCTGGCTTATATGTTACACTTCATGCCACAATGGATTATACATATGCCCTAAGAACCTATGAACATCCTGCTGGATTAGGAGAAAGGACCATCCAGTCTAGCACCTGCTCTCACATCTAACCACGGAAGTCCATGGGAAGTCTAGAGGAAGGACCTGAGGGCAAGAATGTGCCCCCCCGTTGGTGGTTCTTAGCAAGGTATTCAGAGCCATGGTGGAGGGAGAACATAGGCATTTTAGCTAGTAGCCATTAACAGATTTATCCTCAAAGAATTTGTCTAACCGTCTTCTAAAGTCACCCAAGTTGGTGGCTATGCCTACATCTTATGAATTCTGTAGTTTAACTCATTTTAAAAACAAAATATGCCCTTTGCTCAAAATCACCCCATTCTTTCTCATGGGAGAGAAAATATATGCATGTACACTTATTTGTTCCCTCTTCAACCTGCTTTGGGTTCTTGGTCTCCTTTGTTCTTCCCCCCACCCCCAAACAAACCATCAGGAGAATGTTACATGGATCTGCCTCTATAAAATCTCAAATCTGGCTCTTTTCCAAAAGTTTTGCAAAACTAAGGTTGTATAAGACCCTTGGAGATATTCTGAGTTTGGATGAAAACTATTGATTCATGGGTAGTCTTTTGATACCTGCGCCCCCTTTTTACAGCTTCTTCTTTGACATCTTCTGCTTCCACCATCTATTTCTTGTGCATTAATCTCTGAAGCAAAGCTTCATGAAATACCATTTTTAAAAAAAGCTAGGTACACTTGCCAAATTCCCCTTATCTAGCACAGCACAAACAGAAATCAGTCACCCTCACAGCAGTTACCCTTAAGGCACTTCCCCCTCCTGAAAAATGATTTCACCTCATCAACCTTGTGAAAAATACAAGCGTTTCCCACTGTATTTCATTTTGGCCAATCTGTACCTAACGCCCACACTAGTTAATATTTTCAAGCAAGAGAAAATGTGTGTATCAAATAGTTTTGACCTCAAATCACCTCTCATCCATCTGCCACAGCAGAAATTTGCATTTCTTTATTTATTTTTTTGCATTGGAAATGTTAGATGCAAAATATCCCCTGCTGCCACTACAATAAAATGATGGAATAGGGTGTCTGTTGGTGTCCCCAAAGTGGTTAGATGTCCAGAGTCCTAACAGTGCCATTCTAATTTTACATGGAGCACCCAAGAAGATAAAAGAGTCTACTTAAGATAAGTTTGGATTTGCACACCCCACAACATCCAGATTATTTGAAATGGGGGGGGGGGATTAAGGGTGCCTTATTGATGCCCCTCCAGCAAGCACTGTGGGTTAGAAAGAACAATGTATTCCAATCAATTGTAGATCTAAGACTGCAGAGTCTATTGTGATCCTCCCATCCATTAGCCAAAGGTCTAGGAACTGCTGGGTAGTGCATATGTGAGTTTTGGTTACACCCTCCAAAACGACAACAACAACAACAACAAATTTGTTGTCTGGTGCCATGAGAACCATGTGACTGAAAGGCAGGTGTAAATCTGCAAAATAAATAATACATAAATAGCTTTTAAAGCTGGAGGCTGCTGCAGCCTAAGGTACGGGTGATGAATCAGTTTGTTTATAGTTTTCTCTGCTTTTAAGCCTTAATTATTATTTTTTTTGTTGTTGTTGTACATTAATTTATATATGCCCCAAGGCAATGTACAAAATATAACAAAAAACAGTTAAAATCAGCACAAAAATTAATAATAACAGGTGATAAATTTAAAAACAACACAAAGGGGACATACACAGCAGGGACCTATTCATCCATCTGAGGAAGCTCGTTAGAACAAAAATGCCTTCAATTGTTTTTGGAAAACTGGAACCCAACAAAATTACAACTTATCATCCATCACAGAGTGAGCAGCCTGGCGGCTAAGTATGTGGATGACATCGAATTATTCAGGGTGATAAAACCAATTGTGGATTGCAAAGACGACCAAAAGAATGTCTCCAAACTGGATGAATAGGTGACAAAATAGCAAATGTGGTTCCATGTAAATAAAGGTAAGGTCAATGCACTCGGTATCCAAACTTCACATCTTATTTGATGGGTTTTTAGTTGGTGGTGACTGGCCAGGAAAACAGTTTTGCTGTTAAGAACATGAGAAAAGTTAAGAACATGGGAAGAGAAGCATGCAAGCAGGATCCAAACACATGAGGACCCTCCCCTCCTGTGGTTTCCAGAAGTTGGAATTCAGAAGTATTACTACTTGCAATTAGACACACAGCACAGACATCATGGCTGGTAGCCTTCGATAGCCCTCTCCTCCATGTGATGGACAGCTCAGTGTAAATGGCAGCCCCGCAGTGAAAAAGGTGGCAGCAGTGGAAATGGTGGAGCCCATCATTAGGAAAGGGGACCAATAGCAAAACTGCCAGTAATTCAATGCTGTGCTATATAAATCTATGGTGAGATCATGCTTGGAATAGAGCATTCGGTTCTAACTAATTCCCCTACAATTGGAAAGGGGATCTTTTTATTTTATTTTTTTAAAAAGGTAAGGGTGGCATGACAGAGATTCACAAAGTTATGTGCCATGTGGAAAAAGTAGGTAGAGATAAGTCCCCTCCGCACCCCATACACTCACAAGATGGAGTGACAGCCACCAGCTTGGCCCCCACCTGCACTATACATTTAAAGCAATATTATTCCACTGTAAGGGGTGGAATTGTTAGGAGAAGGGTAGTGCCTCTGGTGGAGGACACATGCTCTTTCTGGGGTGGTTTGTCCTCCTTTGGTCCCCATCCTGCACTCAGCTCTCACCTGGGGCTCCTAGAAGCTGTCAGCATGTGACAGCGGCCACACCCCAGGAATGAGTTTGACTGGCCAGCTAAAGCAGATGAGGTTAGCTGATAGGTCTCAAACCCTCCGTGAGTAGGGACTTCCCCAGCATGCAAAGACAGGCTATGGCAGATTGAGTGGATGAGACCAACAGGGGTCCAACAGTCAAGAAGGCAGTTTCTGCATGTGCTGTAGGGGCTCATCATCTTGAGAAGGTAGCCTGTCTAGGAGAAGGAAAACTCTGATCCTAAACCTCCGCTGCCTTGTGGGATATCTTTGGGAGAAGAAGAAACTAGGAGTAAACCCTACAGAAATCCAGAGTGGAGTCCCTAAGATGGTTGGATAGCGTCTTGAATGCCTCCTTCCAACATATCTTGTAGCCAAACTGGTGTCAAACGTGTTGTTATGTTTTCTATTCAACCACATCATTGAGGCTGAGTCTTGTCATCCAGGCAGCCCAGGACCACCATATACACTGCCCAGGGCTGTGCCCCAGAGAGGTCACTTTGATGCTGCTAACACAGCAGTTTGGCTTTACCCCCGAAGGCTCACTCCATTGTCTCTCAAGACCGATGCCAACAAGATTTCACTTCAAACAGTAGTCACTTCTTCCAAAGAATCCTGGGAGCCGAGAGTTTTCAGGGAACCCCTATCCTCCTCCCAGAGAGGCTTCACAATCAATCCCTTTTTCCAGAGAAAGAGCACAGGGTCTTCGGTATATGAGACACCTGTATCATATCTATTGCTGTCTGATTATGATGGAATGCATTCTGTTCACTGCTCTTTTTGAGATCATGGATTGTTGTATTTGGGGTTTACTGTATTTTATTAACATCATTTAAAATGGTTTAGATGTTGATGCATTTTGCTGGAGGCAATGCAACCTACTCTGTGATTTTCAGCAAACAGCTGTACAAATAAATAAATACCTAAGGCGCTGCAGATGGGCGCAAGGTTGGCTGCTGGTGAAGATGCCAGCCCTCAGATTCTGCCTTTTTTTCTCAGCAGCAGAGGCTGAATCAGGCTCTTGATAGTCCTGCGGTTGCAGCTTCTGAACCTTTTGTGCCAGATACCATCTAATGGAAACTCTATCCACTTCTGCATCTGCATCTCTTTCGCTGAAGCCAGCTCTCTTTCAGGGCTGGCTATTGCAAAACTCTTCACCTGCACATTACTTTCTTCAAAATATCAACGGGAGAGGTTCAGCAGCTCATCTCATCTTTCATTTTAACACCTCACTTTCCCTCTAGTGCCTCTTTACAGCCTCCATCAGTTTCTTCTAATTTTGTGATTATTCTTCCTGGCTTGAGAAGAAACTAATCTTCTCCTTAAGCTGCCATTTTTCATGTTTTTTTCCACCCGCTATAATTACACTTTTTCTGGGCTCTTTATGCTGCTCATCAGAACAAGTGGCCTCAAGTTAAGATGCCCATTGAAAAGTGCAGAAGATTTTATCTGTGCCTGCCATGTTGCCATTTGGGCCCCCATACTTGGCCAGATGGAGAAAAGCACAGAAATGGGCAACCGAAATTACTACACAGCTGGAGCATCTCTTATATGAAGACCGGTTACAAAGCCTAGAGCTTTTTAGTTTGGGGGCAGAATGGAGAGTAGGATGGTGGTGGTGGTTGTTATCATGAAGTGTAGAGGTATATAAAATTATGCATTGTGCAGAGGCATAGTCAGAGGCGACAAGTTTCTGAATACCTCTTGCTGGGAACTGCAGGCAGGGAGCCTGCTCTTGTGCTTGGGTCCTGCTTGGAGTTTTCCCACAGGCAACTGGATGGTAGGAACAGAATCCTGGACTGCATGGGCCATTGGCCTGAGCGAGCAGCCTCTTGCTATGTTCTTATGTTCTGCAGCATCTGACTCAGCGCGAGACAGCTTTGTGTGTTCATCAGGAGTACCCATAGCTCAGTGTTACCGAACGTGTTTTGCAGGAATAACACCCCAGTTTCAATCCTCAGCATCTCCAAGCAGGGTAGGGCAAGACATCATCCTGTCTGTCTGAATCCCCGGGAAGCTTCTGACATCAGTATAGATGACACTGAACTAGTTGCAGCAATGGCAGCCACATATCTTACTAGACTCTTAGATATTATTTTTCAAGTTCTTGCTGTTCTGATGATTTTTTTTCTGTTCTCTGCATTAATGCTGTGACCTTTTTCTTTTCTTTTAAAGCATTTTATTATTTTTTTATTTATTAGAATATGCTCTGTGACTGCTCAGGAACTGAAAGGTAGGGTATTCAAGATGTCAAATCAACTGATTAAATACATAACAAATGACAAATGCAATCTACTGAACAATTTAACTGGCCAAACCTGCCATCAAAAAGATAGTGTGAGCATAAGCTCTCCTCCTCCTCCTCCTGCTCTTCTGAGCAACTCTGAGCCACCAGGAGTGTCTCCATTGTTAATTCAGCCCTGAAGTGAACTTGTTGAAACTTTAAATTGCCAATACATTTTACAGTGCGGAAAGATACCAGCAGAGAACTCTGGAGCGCTAATAGAACCTCCAGGTATTCTCAGGCAGCTTTTGATGCACTGCCGAAGGAAGACCTGTCTCTATATTCTCCCTTTAAACATATTATGGATGCAAAGTATAAGCATTTCTTAATGCAACTGGTGGTCTCACAACGCAATAAGGGTTCTCTCTGGTCCTTTCATGGTTGGGAACATATAAAATTACTTCTTGAAGCCTGCCCAAGAACTCAAACTTAATTTACACAGTATTGAAAACATTACAAAGCATAAATCAGTTCAATTTTTAAGTCCCTGTACGATATTTTCAGAATGGCCAAGTTTCCTCATTTCACATGGATTCCCTCCAAAATTCTGCCAGCACTCCTGGAAATCTTAATAACTTTGGAGAAAGAACAGGTTCTCTGTGGAGTCTCAGATTACGCAGTTTTCCTCCTTTCCAGCAGACTGGCCTCTGATAAATATGCAGGAGAGAGGTAGGGAAATTACTTCATTTCATAGCGTCCTTATCAATTACCAACATCTAGACACCCATTTCTGCTGCCAGCAACACCCACCCCACTCACTCCTAAATGCTGGTGCTCCTAGAAACCCAGAACGATGCAATCTCCTCCACCCAACCCCTCCTTTGCAGAAAGAAATCAGTAACAGAAAGTGTAAATGTGTTAGTGAAAATATTCAGTGGGTTGGCTTTTGACCCATTTGTTCAACATTAGGAATGACGCCAATGCTGCATTTTACAGATGTAATGGTTTGGCTCAGGTTTTGTGGATATGAATGAATGCCCCCAGATGCCCCACCTCTGGATGACCTCCAGCTCAGTCTAGGAGAGAGGAAGTCATGCACCGGAGATTTAGTGCTTTTGTTGAGTTGGTTTAAGAATCCAAGGTTTTTGGCTGTTTATATCTCCACTTTAGCTAATATATTTCAGATACTTGGGGATGGGGGGGAAAGAGGAATTTAACTCTGCACACCCATTCTAGATATTGTCAAGGGTACCATACATCTTCAGAAGCTGCCACGTAAAACTGTGAGCTATACTTCCTTGCTCTGTTTATCTTTATCTTCCTTCCACAGTTGTTCCATCCCAGTTAGCTCTTTCTTCAGCTTGGTAGCTAAGTGGTAGAGCACTTGCATTGCATGCAGAAAGTCCCAGGTAAAATTCAAAGCATCTCCAGGTATGATGGGGGAAAAGACTCCTGTGCGAAATCCTGGACAGCGGCTACCAGTCAGTGTGGGCAATATGAGCTGCATGGGGGCACTCAAGTAACAACTCTCCCTTAACAAACTGGTTACTGAAATTCTATGGTTTAATATTAACCATAAAAGCAGGAGGGAAAATGTATCAGAGGCTACACTGTGAAATAAGGTATTTCCTTGAACTCAGAAAAACTGATGGATTAATCAATTATATAAGGGCACATCTGCACTATACATATAAAGCTGTATCATACTGCTTTAAACAGTCATGGCTCCCCCCCCCCCAAAGAATCTTGGGAACTGTAGTTTGTTAAAGGTTCTGCGAGCTGTTCAAAGATCCCTATTCCCCTCTCAGAGAGGATTAATGATCAATCCCTTTTGCCAGGGAACTCTGGGAATTAAAGCTGTGTTTGGGGGACAAGGGTGTCCTAACAACTAGCAGCACCCTCAACAAACTGCAGATCCTATAATTCCTTGTTTAAGGGGTTCCAGGTGGGACTTCAGTTTATCATTTTTCCTGTTTTAAATTCAGTTCTCTGCACCAATTTGCAATTTCATTTTTTTAAAAAAACCCCTCATGAAAGTTAATCAGGATTTTAGTTCAAACTTCTCCTAAGAAATACAATTGGTTGTATTTGGTTGTATTTTGCAAGCTATTTTCCCCCAAATAATGCATTTTGTATGTTATTTTTCACTAAAGTATGTGTTTTATGCATGTTTTGCCCTAATATATGCAGTTTTGGGCAGACTGGTTGGTTGGGAACCTGCTTCGCAAAATGGAAAATTGCAAATTTCAAACAGTAGCTGTAGTTTAGTATGTGCATTGGCTTGAGAAGTGCAAATTAGGGACTTTTTCATTAGATTGCAAAGAAAACCATTTCCCCCCTCCATCCTTACAATTGAGGTGCCACAATGGCATGAGCCGTCTCTCCTTTAGTCACCCACTTCAGACAGTGAGGCCATAAGGCAGAGCACTTTTAAATGTTGCCTCATTTTAAAAATACTAAGCAGCCAACCCTCCAGCCATGTAGGCAACAACCAGTGGAGGAAAAGAGCAATGCAAAAAAAAAAAAAAAAAATTCTCCGTGATGTGCTATGTTTCTACATGCGAGGATTTTTCAAACATTCAAAAATAGTATTTCACAGTGCTTTTTTGGTTTAAGAAAAAAAAAAAAAGGTGCCAGTACTCACTATGAAGTTATCACAGTAAGTGCCACACTTTTAACACTTTGGGGGGGGGGGAAAGTACGTACCCTTGAGTGCCCCCAGAAAAAAGTGCTGGTATCTCCTATCATCAGACTGAAGTGGTACAGTCCAGAGCACTCTCCCACATTTATAAAACTAAGGATTCCCCAGTCTAGTGCCATCCTGATGTTTTGAACTGCCATTGACCATCTTCTCTGACCATGGGCCATGATGACTGAGGTTGATAGGAACTGGACCTCATCAACATCTGGAGGGCAAGCCTGATGTAAGGAAGGGCAGTTCTCTACCCAACTTGTGGAAAAGACACCATATAACCCCTCCCTCCTGCAATATGATCCATATGGGCACATGTGTAGAAATCTTCCCTCCCACCCCCAACCTCTTGAAAGGGTTGACCTATGTGCATTGGAATGTATAATGGGGACCACTGTTAGCAATTTAAACAAATATATAGCACATTGTAATTTGTTTGAAAGTGAGGGGGAAAAGAGCAACTCAGCTCTCTTTATTTGCTTTCTATCCTTCACCATTCTTGAATGAAAGCATTTTACTCCACGAAGTATCCAGTTCGGCTAAGAGGCCCACATGATCGGTTACCAATGACTTCCCTTGGCATCAAAAAGCAGGATTTCCCCATAGGTGTTTAGGACTGTTCATTGCCGAATGCCTTTTTACAAGGCTGTTATTAACATTACACATTTCATGGGTGACTGAAGTCACTCAATCCCCTCCATTGATGTTTTACAATACATGAGGGCCCATTATTAATAGCCTAGTAAAATAATACACAGCCTGTAGTTATCTTAATTCAATAGCCAGTAACAGACCAGCCTACAGAAAGCCATCTCAGACCCCTGGGTTTCCTAAGCTCTTTGGAATGTAGGAGACTTAACCCCCCCCCCCAAACCCACCAGATATTAATGCTAGTTGCAGAAGGCAGCTGCAGTATAATGAAGAATTGTGTACCAACAGAGGGAATCTGTTTTCCCCTAAGTGTTAATGTAGGAATAATTCTGGAGCGAGGGGTAGGTCATGTCTAGAGCAAAAGCATGCTCCTGCATCACATGGTTAAACTCCAAATTATATTATTATTGATTTGTTTGAAAGATTCATATACCTCTCAATCAAAGGACTTTCGCCAAGCAGCGTAAAAACAAAATTATAGAAATAACACACCTAAAAACCACTAGGTAATTAAAAAAAATACATAAAACCATCACCATTAAAGTGCAGATAAAAATTGTTAAAACATTTAAAACATGTATAGGTTACTAAGCTGTGTCTGGGTCGTATGGCTATTTGAGCTATTAAAGAAGAGGCAAACAAATAACCCGTGAAATGAAGACAATTATAATTTATTTGTTTTTAAAAAGTAATATTCATACCATGTGGCAACCTTTTATTTTCTCTCTCCATTCCCCATGTTGCCACTCTGAAAATCATTATTTAATGCAGTCCGTTAAAGCTCCAGAATGTCACGAGTGTATTCAATATCTTTTATGTGCTTTACAAGGTTATTAGAGAATTTATTTTCTCTTTCCCTTACAGATTGGAAGGGTGGGCAGTGATATATGAGCGCTCCCACTTTATTTATTTGCCAAACTATTCCAGATGTGATCCCATCACTTATCCAGTGACACATCGAACCTGCTATATGACCTTTACAATGACCTCTTTACAACATTTGCCTTCATGCTCTTAAAGTTATAACAGCTTAGTAGGGACTGAATTTTGCTGGGAGACAAGAGAATTGATTCTCCCATCCCTGTTGCCTGCATTGGGGTTTTTATTTATTTATTAAAAAAAAGCAAGAATTCCTCAGCTGCTATCGGAAAACGGAATCCAGGTGGACTGCTAATCCTCAGTGGTATTTCCCCAACCCCCAGTCAGCAGTCTGAAAGATCTCTCAAATATTAGCCTGCAGAAAACTATATCATCTCACAAGGTTGGAATGTGACACCTTCAACTGGCTAAATTTAATAGATTATATATCTTGGTCCCCATTGACTGTGTACTGACACTACAGAAGATGTCTAAAGATGCCGTGTCATTTAGCTTTATGCACCCCATGGTAAAGCTCTGACATTTCACCTAAATTGCAGTTGGAAGAAAATGGGAGGACAAACAGAACACACACCACAGTTTCATACCCTCCAACGTTTCTCCGTTTAAAATAGGGACGTCCCATTCCATAATGATAATTTTACCATTTATACCCCACACATCTGACTGGGTTGCCCCAGCCACTCTGGGCAGCTGCCAACATATATAAAAACATAATAAAACATTAAACATTTTAAAAAAACCCTTCCTTATACAGGATTGCCTTCAGATGGCTCAGGGGTTGGATAACTCCATACCCTCCAACATTTCTCCAATGAAAATACAGTGGTACCTCTGGTTGCAAATGGACTCTGTTCCAGAGGCGCGTTTGCAACCTTAAAAGAATGCAACCCGCATCTGCGCGTGCGCGGGTCATGATTCACTGCTTCTGCATATGCATGTGATGTCATTTCCAGTACTTCTGGGTTGCCGTGGGACGCAACCTGAAGATGTGCAACCTGAAGCAAATGTAACATGAGGTATGACTATAGGGACATCCTGAAAAGTGAGACATTCTGGGATCAAATCAGAAACTGGGATGGCTTTTCTAAATCAGGGACATCCCTGGAAATGCACACACATGCCTCTGAATGCTTTATTAACTTGTGTGGCCAGGAACCCCAACTGAATAGGATACTGCTGTGTACTGCGTCATAGCATTGGTCCATTTACCTCGCTGAGGTCTACACTGACTCTCAGCAGGTCTCCAGGAAGGTCTCTCCCAGCGCTACCTAGAGATGCCAGGGATTTAATCTGGGACCTTTACATGCAAAGTGGTTGCTCTACCATTGAGTTATAACCCTTCCTTATAATGAAAAGTTTTAGGCAACCATAATACCAGGTGTCACCACCATTTCAGCAGACATTCCTCTTCCCTGATCTTTTTCAAGGAATCATCCTTCATTTTGTTATTTCCTACCACACATTGCCAGACATGAGAACTTTTTGAAATTCAGTTCAGCCACTGCCCTTGCAAGGAACGAATACACTGACAGATGATGCTGAAAGCTGAAGAGGGGAGAGAAAAATAGACAAGGGGGGAAGGGAAAGTAAGCAACAAATGTACACCCGTGAAAGGAAATAACTCACAATAAACATTGCAGCAAATAAACTCTTGGAAGAAAGTTTGACATGGCCTTTGGAAGGAATCCAGCTATTCCCACAGCATCGCACCCTCGTGGGGAATAAAACTGTTTAGAGCTGCAAAACTAATTGGATTAATTGGCCAGATTGATTAAAAAATATTGTCCCTTGATTAACCTGGAGGCACAATTCAAATGTTTTAAGAATTATTTTTAAAAGAATAACTTTTTTTAAAAAATGCAGGTTGCAAGGGGCAGCTCAAAAGTAACATCCTTCTTGTAAGGAAAAACAGAGTGATAATGGAGGGGGACGGATATTCTAAGATGGATGAGATGACGTACGAATGCATCCTCTAAAAAACAAAGTATGCATTTTGCTTCTGAAGTATTGCTTGAGTTTATGTGCAAATTTATTCTGATTAATCAAACAAACAGCTATAATTCATATGATCTATCAACTAAGATTTCTTCAAGTGGTGGCTCCTAATAATATATTGCTGAAATGAATTACAATAATCAGGAACCATTCACCTAGTGGCTTATGCTAGCTTCCCAGCAGGGGTGTTGCTGCCATTTAGTGGGAGTGGGAGGTGGTGGGAATGCCCAATGTGGTGCAGTGCATTAGCAAGAGTGCTGGGTTAGCTCTGCTGGTGCGCACAAACAGCGGAAATCTCCCTGCTGCTCTTGAAGAGCCTCAGAACCAACTCTTGGGAAGATAGCGTAGCGACACCATCCCACCCAACGAGCCACATCTCGTAATAATTATGGGCAAGATTCACTCAGTCTGAAGCTTCATTGATAGCAGTGATAGGACTGCCATCTAGCTTTGAAGGAAGATAAAGAATGGAGGATGAACCCAAGACTCTTCGGCTTGATTTTGTGGAGAAAGGATTT
Organism: Podarcis muralis; assembly: GCF_964188315.1. Taxonomy (NCBI): domain Eukaryota; kingdom Metazoa; phylum Chordata; class Lepidosauria; order Squamata; family Lacertidae; genus Podarcis; species Podarcis muralis. The sequence continues at coordinate 42,475,178 of NC_135673.1, forward strand.
TGGTGCAAAAAAGAGAGTCTTGTCCCCCGAAATAGTCACTGTGCATTTTCCTGCAATGTTGTGACTGTGCCAATCAGCTTTGGATGCATGCCAACATCATAAAGCCAATTCATAGTGATGGCAGTGCTTCCTGTCATCTTCTGAATGTGAGGACATTTTCATCCTGTTTTGCAGCCTTTCCTAATGATCACTGAGATCATTGGGGTGTGTGGGGATAAACCTTTTTAAGAGAAAAAAAAATCAGTTCAGAAATCATCCTCAAATCACCAAACTGGATAGGGTGCTCTACAGCATTTACAAAAACCTGCTCAGTATAGCTTAGCCCCTCTCAGTGTAGAAGTGCTGTGAAATATAGATCTCCTATATCACAGCTGCCTTTGTTGTATCCCTCCTTAATGCTTTCAAAGTGCCATTTGGGAAGGCACTTCTATGTTGGCCTAACTTAAAGCCATTGCCTCTTCTAAAGCACTGAACTGGGCCAGCTCCAAACAGGCCTCCCTTATACAGGACTTCCTCTCAGATGTTAATTGCTACTCTTCCTGAACTTTTGCCGAACTATGCAGATTAACTCCCTTCAACCTTTTCTCCTCACCCTCCTATCGAAAGTTGGCCTTCGCTGATATAATGTCTTGGAAATGTTAACTGTTGCTGAAAACGTTTCCTATAGAGAGCTCTTATCGAGAATACTGCCATTTAGATGGCCTGTGTGACCCAATTTGCTATGAGCTCCTCACAGGCCGTAACACAGCCAAGGAGGCAACAGTCAAGAGGGTGCTCTATCGTGCCTTGTTACAAGAAGTCCAGTGCTCTCAACTGTGCCGTCAATGAGAGCACAAGGGTATAAAATAACAGACTAAAAGTGCACAGTAATAGATATTAATCTTAGACATGATAGGGGGGCCGGTTGAACTTTTGCTCGAAGAACATTTGAGTATTTTGAGCAGACAGCTCCTTTCTGAAGATTCATAGCCAGTTTTCATTTCATTTATTCTGTCTGTATTCTACCAAATTTTGTATTCTACCAAAAACAGACAAACCTGGGGGTTGAGTTGGATGCATGAAAAACCACTCAGCAGTTCATATCATTACTGTTTGTTTGTTTATTATTATTATTATTATTATTATTATTATTATTATTATTATTATACAGTGGTACCTTGGGATGCAAACGGGATCTGTTCCGGCGCCCTGTTCGCATCCTGAACAGAAGGTAAGATGCGACTGCATTTCTGTTTGTGTGCGGGTCATGTTTCGCCGCTTCTGTGCATGCACATGATGCCATTTTGAACGTCTGTGCATGCGCAACCGGCGAAAACTGGAAGTAACGTGCTCCATTACTTCTGGGTCACCGTGGAGAGCAACCCGGAAATACTTATCCTGAAGCGTATTTATTCCAAGGTATGACTGTATTCTGCCTTTTCTCCCAAAGGAGCCCAAGGCAGCAGACAACAAGTAGCAAAAACAAACAAACAAACAAACAAAAATAATTAAAACACATTTAAAAACATTAAAAACATTGTCAGCTTTATCCTGGCCCCTGGTCCTAGTGGTGTTTTGAACCCTAGATGGTCTCCTGTATTCAGAGCACCCAATGGCGGGAAACTAACTCAAAGAGTTCCCTGATGCCCCCTTTCATTACAGGACCTGACTCTGGTGGAATCTACACACATATAAAAAACGCTGCGAAAATGCTTTTTTAAAAAAAGTTTTCAAAAAAACATATTGAATTTGCCATAGCTCACCACCACCATCTAGTGTCATATTTGTATATTGCACTTTAGAACACACTTAAAACATTTTATTTGCAGCTGTTTAGCTGAGTCCCAGTGTCCCCCACCCCACCCATATGAAATGTTCTTTCTTGTATTTCCTTATACAGCCCTTTTCCTATTTCCTGTTGCACAGTGACCTCTATTGCCTACTTTTCAAGTCCTCTCCTTATTTCTGATTTGTCACTAGGGATGACAACCCTACTAGACCCTTCCACCCTACTCTTCCTTCTCCTCCTCCTCCTTGTCCTTTTGTAGCTCACCTCATTTCTCTGCTTGCAGCTTTCCTTCACTGCTCCAGTCCCCCTCTTCATTTTCCTCCTTGCCATTGAGTGAGCTCTCAGAGGCCAGCCTTCTGTCTCCCTAAGGATGCACTCAGTATCCTTATCTACTTCTGGCTCCCATGTGTGTCAGCTCAGCTCCTGAGTTAAGTGGAGAGTGCCAGCTTCTGCCAAAATCCCTCCACAAATATCTAAAACAATAAAAAACTGCCAAATGCCCTCCCTGAACCTTAATAATGAGGGAGACAGATGCACCTCATCACAAGGGCATTCCAAAAATGGTGAGCAGCCCCCAAGAAGGCCTTACTGCAAGTCACTGGTGTTTGGGAAGCATCCAGTGGCGGCACAAAAACAGTGTGATCCGGCAGTCTGGAGGCAAAGCAAGCACTGAGTCATTGCATTGGCCATTGTGTTGTCTTAGGTAAAGGTAAAGGGACCCCTGACCATTAGGTCCAGTCGTGACCGACTCTGGGGTTGTGGCGCTCATCTTGCTTTATTGGCCAAGGGAGTCAGCATACAGCTTCCGGGTCATGTGGCCAGCATGACTAAGCCACTTCTGGCGAACCAGAGCAGCACACGGAAACGCCATTTACCTTCCCGCCGGAGCGGTACCTATTTATCTACTTGCACTTTGATGTGCTTTTGAACTGCTAGGTTGGCAGGAGCAGGGACCGAGCAATGGGAGCTCACCCTGTCACAGGGATTTGAACCGCCGGCCTTCTGATCAGCAAGTCCTAGACTCTGTGGTTTAACCCACAGTGCCACCCGCATCCCTTTGTGTTGTCTTACTAACCCCTATAAACTCATGTTATTTAGAAAATGGGAGGGAAATGCTAAAGTTTTTGCCCCAGGATTGTAACCTATAATTTTGATACAGCATCACTTATTTCAAAATTAATATACGGTATATTATATTATGGGACGCAGGTGGCGCTGTGGGTAAAAGCCTCAGCGCCTAGGGCTTGCCAATCGAAAGGTCGGCGGTTCGAATCCCCATGGCGGGGTGCGCTCCCTTTGCTCGGTCCCAGCGCCTGTCAACCTAGCAGTTTGAAAGCACCCCCAGGTGCAAGTAGATAAATAGGGACCGCTTACTAGCGGGAAGGTAAACGGCGTTTCCGTGTGCTGCGCTGGCTCGCCAGATGCAGCTTTGTCACGCTGGCCACGTGACCCGGAAGTGTCTCCGGACAGCGCTGGCCCCCGGCCTATAGAGTGAGATGGGCGCACAACCCTAGAGTCTGTCAAGACTGGCCCGTACGGGCAGGGGTACCTTTACCTTTTAATATTATATTATATTATATTAATTATATAATGTGAAGGCATGAAAAGAACTTCATTTATATTATTGGAAAGATTATCATAGCAGCAGCATAGCATGGTTTGCTGGTGCCTGGATTGCACAATGCCGCTCATGTGCCGGGCGGGTGTACTGGGTTAGGGCTCAGAGGTTGAACAGAGTCCACCATGCCAGCCCAGCCCTCACCACCAACACCAATGAAGCAACCTTCCCACCAGAAACCTAGTGGGGCTGCACTGCGCCACTTGCACACCTGTGCATGGGAGAGCCTGGACAACAGACAGTCTTTGGCGAGAAATCTCCCTGACGCTCCAGAGGAGGAGTGCCAGGCTGGCTGCACTGGGATCATCACTTGTCCACCCTCCTCTGTCTGCGCATGCTTACTATCTGGGGAGCGTGCTGAGTGAGGAGCAAGCAAGTACTGGCCGGATGGCCACTCAGTAAGGGGGCCAGGAACACGGCAGTGAGACCAGGCAGGGCTCTTGGGCCCAGAGACCCCTGGCAGCAGGCAGGGAAGGATGGGGATCCAGGCACCAGGCCTGCCAGGATGCATCTGGGCAGGAGAGGGATCCCCATCCCCGTGGAAAACAGTGTGGAGATGCCTGGTGCCCCCTCAAAACTGTGTGCCGGGGCCCCAGCCCCCCATGCTACATCCCTGTATTATAGGAAAGGACAATCTCTTGCAGCAGATGTTGTTGTTGTTGTTTAGTCGTTTAGTCATGTCCGACTCTTCGTGACCCCCTGGACTAGAGCACGCCAGGCACTCCTGTCTTCCACTGCCTCCCGCAGTTTGGTCAGACTCATGTTTGTAGCTTCGAGAACACTATCCAACCATCTTGTCCTCTGTCGTCCCCTTCTCCTTGTGCCCTCCATCTTTCCCAGCATCAGTGTCTTCTCCAGGGAGTCTTCTCTTCTCATGAGGTGGCCAAAGTACTGGAGCCTCAGCTTCACGATCTGTCCTTCCAGTGAGCACTCAGGGCTGATATGCAAGTACATTTAGAAAATAATCAAATTTTGTATCTGCTGAGTTATTTGTTGAGATCATTTCTTACAACTACACAAATTAGAAATGAAGCTACAAGGAAACTAACAGTATATGAAAATATAGTAGTAAGAGAGAGTACAATGACTAAGTGATTAATTTTCATTTTATACAAAATCCTTATTGAGAACCAATTATGCCCCCAACAAAATCCAAAAAGCTGGTGGGAATTGAATTGGGATGTAAATATTGAAGAGGATAAATGGAACAATGTATGGATGAAAGGACCATATCAGTTTCTGTCAGCAACTACTAGGGAACACTCACTAAAAGTTGAACATGGATGGAATTTAACACTGAGGCACCTTTCATATATTAATCCCAACAGCTCTCCAACTTACGTTGGAGTGGATGCCAAATTATAGATACATACCAACATATGTAGTGGGAATGTCCACAAATAGAACAATTTTGGAAGGACTTTTTAAAGAGATATCTCAGAGTACAGCTCAGAGAATTTGAATAACCCTTGCATTAGCCTTAATTTATATTCTTCAGATATTGACCAATTAAGAAGTAAGAAATTAATAGCACATTTATTAACATCAGCTAGAATGGTAATAGCCAGAACTTGGAAAACCTTGCAATTAATAAATATTGGTCATTGGTATAATATTACCAAAGGTGTCATGGACTTTGAAGACACGTGAACTCAGGATGAAAGGGAGAAACGTGCTAAGAGGAAGGCACACTTGGCAAACCCTCACCGTGATCAACTCCTATCCAGAAACCTATGTCCCCACTGTGGAAGGATGTGTGGATCCAGAACTGGCCTACATGGTCACTTATAGACTCACTTTTAAAACTGTGTTCATGGAAGACACAAAAATTGAAGGTGCCAAAGGGAAGAAAAACCCCCAAGACAATTTCTATACTTTGGTGTGATTTTATTAAATATACATTTGAAACAATATATGGATGAGAAACACCTACAACATATATTGCAAGCATTACTCATTAGCTCGTTCCTATTACTCTGTGTTTTCCAATATGATTTACTGAGGAACTCATTTTACTGGTTTACTGTAATCAACTCATTATTATTTACTGTAAAATAAGTTATTTAGTATTTCACTCACCTTGTGGTTCGCTTTTTTGTTAGCCGTGTCATGTTTTATGATTTATGTGTGTACAATTTTCTAAAAAGAAAATAAAATTTTAAAATCAAACAATGTGCACACTTCTGTGAAGTGTTCCCATGTCTATCTATGTCATAGCAAGTCATGATGTGCAATTATTTTGTTTGGTGGCAATGGATGCATCTGGGCTTGCTTGATATCTGATTGGAACACCTGTGTTTGATTTTCAGATGTGCCAACAGAATATCAGCATGTGCCAAGTGTTACAAACAAATTCATCATTTGCAGATGTTTATTGTTTCCTTTTGGAGCAAAAACAAAAAAACAAAACACAAAAACAAAAAACCAGACTTGACTAATCAGTCTGAATTTAAAGTTTGCTTTTAAGAGATTTTGTGCATTAATGTGCAGCTGACGTTGGCTTTTGGACAGCTTTACACAAATTATGCAATCCAGGGTGGCAGTTTTCGAAGCACTGTAAGACATTCAGATTCGTCCATGCTTATCTGGAATGACTACAGTGAAGATTGGAATAATCCAGTTTCTGTTTTATCTTCACCTTCCTTACCCCCAAATCCCACAATAGCAGTCTGGTGCTTTTTGTGTGTTACAGAATTAATTGGATTAGATCAAGTTAAGAGAAGGTACAGAGGTACAAAATGTCCCACTGTCAAGTAGGAATGTCACAAACATACATGCTGTTTCTTTTGCAACAAAATGTTTGCATCTCATCTAAGGTCCTTCGATGATAGCGAACCAGCTTCTCTGTAATATGCAATACAGATGGAGTACAAATGGGTGGGGAACTCCAGTACTAATTGTGACCCCCAGTCCTCTCTATCTGGTCCTTTGAATTCTGCCCAAGCCACATTCCTAACTGACCATGTTTTGCTCTCCAGGTGTTTGCGCCTGACTGGAATGTGTTCTTGAACTCTAACAAAAGGAGGGTAAATATGTGTTAAAAAAGGCCTCCTGTACAAATGGGAAGGTTTACATCAATTGTTCTGCCCACTTTTGCCTCTGGGTTCATCTACCACAGCATGCATGTGGCCCCCAGAAGATTGCCAAGAAAGGAAAATGGTCCTAAAGCTGGAATGTGTACCCTAGCCTCGCTTTAAGAATTTAAAAGTACACAGTCAGTTCATGTGGTTCAATGGAGTGGGTGAGCAGGTCTGAACAGCATAAACTCAGCATGTGTTTTGTTCCTGCAACACGCCCCAGAGTCACTGAGAGACACCCAGGGGTTCTGTAGGAAACACATCTGCAGACAGAAAGTTTGAAAGCCACAGATGTCACCCACCAGAAGCCAGAAGCTTCAAAACACAGCCATCATTTTGTTTCAAATAGTCTCCCCTACTTTCCCAAACCTCCCTGCTATAACATTGCAGCATCACTCTCTCTCCACCGCCCCCACCACTGTGGAGAACAACTGTGGTTCATTAGACTCATAAATCCAGGAGGAAGGAAGCCTCTTCGAGAGCTTATAACCAACACAGCAGTGGGAGCACCTGCAAATTAGCAAGCCTCTGCTTTCCTAAGCAGTTTTCACATCTGTTGAGGTGGGGGAGAATTACTATAAAGAGCAAAGACTGTGTGAAGCGTAAGCCAAGCCAAAATAAATAAATAAATCCTGCCTAGGTTTCCTTGCAGAGAATCACCAAAAACTGAGGTACGAGATCTTGGCAGTCTCCATTAAGTTTCCTCTTCAGCCAAAAAAGCCCCCTGTCTTTATTGTATAGTGGTTTTCAAAGAGGGTTGGATGATGTTTGGTGCACAGCTGACCTCAGCTGCCCCGCACCATACCTATGACTTCAGCTGATCTAATAGTGATGACTTTCAAGCTGGGTTCCAGAGAACTCTGGGTTTCTTGGGATGCTGATTAGAGAGACTCCAAGAGAGACATCCTTTACGTTTGCAGGTTAAAGTGAACTTAGCTCATTCATGAAGACAGAAGTGCCTGGCGTGCTCTGGTCCATGGGGTCACGAAGAGTCAGACACGACTAAATGACTAAACAACAACAAGCTCATTCATGCTTCGTGAACCGATATACCAATCAAAATGCAGCTGTCGTTTGAAATTCACACTTTGATTTTTCCATATAGAAATGTGTCCATGAAAAGGAAGAACACATTAGGGCAAGGGGTGTAAAAATGCATGTATTGGGAGAATTCAGACACAAACATATGTACAAATTTCCATGACCACTTCAACAAACAAAAATAAGCTTGCAAACTGATGCAGAAATGGTGCAAGATGAATGAAAGATTAGAAAAAGGAGAAACTGGGAGAAACCGAAATCGTCAGATTTGTTCATTCCTTGTCCATCAAAGAAAGTATGGGTAATGATGGATAGACTTCCCTGAAACACCAGTTGCCACCACCACTTATCTTCCTCTGCAGTTTACAGAACAGTGTTGGGTAAATCCTGGCCACATTCTCAGTTTGTGTAGGCTGACAAATTAGGCCCTGCAGACTTAAGGATATATCCAGCTAAGTTTTACTGAAAGAAGAGTCATTGACATTAATGGACCTAAATTAGTCATGTTCCTTAATCCCAGTGGATTTACCCTGATTATTATTAACAAAGGACAAACCCTTGGCTGGTGCCCTGCATGAACTGACTGTGCCACCCTAGATTATATGTCACAGAGTGCTATCAAAATGTATAGTGGTTTTGCAACAGACAATGCACTGTGGATGGAAGATCTGAACTGCAGATTCGAATAGCATTTCAGGTGGATGTGGAATATGCCTTTTCACAACCACAAAGCTGAGGGCACTGGGTCTATTCCGTTATTTTAAACATTTATATACTGCCCTTCATCTGATGATCATAGCGCTATTTATATAAAAAATGATATATGTATAGATACATACCATGATATGCATACAATGAACAAAAAAATCAAAAGAGTTCTATAAATGTGAGTCATAATATTAAGCAATACACAGTAATAAAGCATACATAGTGGTACATAATACATAATGAACGCATACTGCACAGCAGTGTTAAAATGATGCACAATGTCATCTCATCAATAAACTCCTGCAAAATATCGTTTCATAACCAAGTTATTACCTATTTATTTTGGGTGCAACTATAAAACTTAACATATATCGAATAACAGCAACTTCCTAAAACATATTGGAGGATAAAACCAGCAGCAGGATATCCAAGGGTCAAAAACTGTATAGAAGTGCACATAATTTCCCCCCTGTACCAAACCTATTCTTAAAACCCCATTCCCCAGCCTAACCTATTGTTACCTAACCTATTGTCCAGGCCAGAACTCTTGCAAGGTGAAAGCTCTGCACTGAGTTTGCAATAACTATATAAAATAAAAAAATACAACAAACCAATCTCTTAGGCAGACCCCAGATTTGTGGGGTCTATTTTACCTTTTTTTTTATTTACTAGAATCCTGAGATTCACCAGCTGAAGCCAGGTGCAAAATAGTGACTCATAAGGTGGAATCAATTACTCACTCACCCTTGTAAGCCATACACTGGATGGCCTGCATAATATACAAGCACCAACCTAAACCTGAGTTACTACACATCAGAGAATCAAAGCAACTGGCAGAAAGCAGTTTTGTTTTCGCAGTTGTAAAACGATCGGGAGGCAGAAATTATTGCCAATCTCATGGAAGATAACATACCCTCCAACATTTCTCCGATGAAAATAGGGACATCTCATTCCATAATGATAATTTTACTATTTATACCCCACACATCTGACTGGGTTGTCCCAGCCACTCTGGGCAGCTGCCAACATATATAAAAACACAGTTAAACATTCTTAAAAAAAACCTTCCCTATACATTCATACCACATGTTATGTTTGCTTCATGTTATGTTTTTCAGCCCAGCCTTTCGCAAAAGCCTTGCGAAAGGCTGGGCTGGATGAATCCCAAGCCGGAATTAAGATCGCCGGAAGAAATATCAACAACCTCAGATATGCAGATGACACAACCGTGATGGCAGAAAATGAGGAGGAATTAAAGAACCTTTTAATGAGGGTGAAAGAGGAGAGCGCAAAATATGGTCTGAAGCTCAACATCAAAAAAACGAAGATCATGGCCACTGGTCCCATCACCTCCTGGCAAATAGAAGGGGAAGAAATGGAGGCAGTGAGAGATTTTATTTTCTTGGGCTCCATGATCACTGCAGATGGTGACAGCAGTCACGAAATTAAAAGACGCCTGCTCCTTGGGAGAAAGGCGATGGCAAATCTAGACAACATCTTAAAAAGTAGAGACATCACCTTACCAACAAAGGTCCGTATAGTTAAAGCCATGGTTTTCCCAGTAGTGATGTATGGAAGTGAGAGCTGGACCATAAAGAAGGCTGATCGCCGAAGAATTGATGCTTTTGAATTATGGTGCTGGAGGAGACTCTTGAGAGTCCCATGGACTGCAAGAAGATCAAATGCATCCATTCTTAAGGAAATCAGCCCTGAGTGCTCACTGGAAGGACAGATCGTGAAGTTGAGGCTCCAATACTTTGGCCACCTCATGAGAAGAGAAGACTCCCTGGAAAAGACCCTGATGTTGGGAAAGATGGAGGGCACAAGGAGAAGGGGACGACAGAGGATGAGATGGTTGGATAGTGTTCTTGAAGCTACAAACATGAGCCTGACCAAACTGCGGGAGGCAGTGGAAGACAGGAGTGCCTGGCGTGCTCTGGTCCATGGGGTCACGGAGAGTCGGACACGACTAAACGACTAAACAACAACAACAACAACATGTTTTTCAGGTTGTGTCCCATGGTGACCCGGAATTACCGGAAAGGGTTACTTCCGGGTTTCGCCACTCGCGCAAGCGCAGAAGCACTAAATTGTGCTTCGCGCATGCGCACAAGCGCCAAATCGTGCTGCGCACCTGCGCAGATGCAGCACTTCAGGTTGTGCTCTTTTCATGTTGTGAATGGGCCTCTGGAATGGATCCTGTTCGCAACCAGAGGTACCTCTGTACAGGATTGCCCTCAAACAGTTCGGGGGTCAGATAATGCCATACCCTCCAACATTTATCCAGTGAAAATAGGGACATCGTAAGGAAAAGTGGGACATTTTGGGATCAAATCAGAAAATGGGATAGCTTCTCTAAATCAGGGACATCCCTAGAAAATAGGGACACTTGGAGGGGCTGAGATAAGCAGGGAAGATAAGCTGACGGGTCAGTAGTTACCTGGATCTTCTTCCCTCACTAGGTTGGGCATTGCTTTCCTATTGGATGAATAGGTTAAGCAGAGGCTAAGCAGGCGTTGAGCAGTTCCACCTTCTCTCTAAATATGTTAGAAAAATTGCATGCACACTCTCAGTAGTGCGCAGCTGTTTGCACACATTATCCCACCCCAGAAGAGTTTCCTGGGAATTTTATGTGACCACACAAATGAAGAGGCTTTGCTCTTAAAACTTTTAGAAAAGCCCCATGCTTACTCATAGTGGTACAGGGTTCCTTACAGTCATGGCCCCATCTCAGCAGGCCCTTTATGGAAGTTCATGTGACCATGTCATATTTTAAGAAAGTCCAGCTGAGATGAGCTCTTGCCTGCAAGGAGCCCCACACAGCCAAGAGCACATGTGGGGATTTTCTAATATGTTTAAAGAACATTAAAACAGCTCTTGGCCACTTCATTCTGTATAAAAGTGTTTGAGAGCTTGAAATGTTTAAAGTTTTTGCTGTTGTTGTTGTTGTTGATGATGATGTTAAATGGTCCAGAGAATGATAGCTTTGCTATAAGAACACAAGCACACATACAAAGTATAGTCTCCTGTTTTTATTATGTACCTCAGTGCTATGTAGCAGTACACCCATGAATGTGTTTACATGCTCGCATGCAATTTTGCCACCGTTGTGATTTATGGATGGTGATGCTGTGATCCAACCTTGTAAATTTTTACAACAAGCATGCTTGAGTTATGTGTGAAGTGCTGGATCAAAAAAACAAACAAACCCTGAGCAACTCTCTACAAAGATTTAAGCGCATATGGTTTCCAAGTCCTAGAAATATTGCTCTAATGTGCCTGTGTGATGTTTTACAGATTGTGAGTTCAAATCCATTAATCAGCAGATGTCTAATGAGTCTGACAAGAGCATACCAAACTGAGGATAAGGAGGAGGAAAGGAAGAAGAAAGCTAGCCCAGATATAGTTTGAGGAGAATTTAATGAACAAATAAGTGACCTTTGCATTGAAGGAGGATAAAGATTTCATGCCAGATTTGGCATAATATACACTTGAAATTAATGGAGTATGTTTTAGGACTCCCTCCCCATGGAACCTTCTTCTTTATATTAGCTAGTGATAAGATTAGCAGGGATGCAGCTGGATTGTGGCCATTGACTTCTTGTTGGCAACAGAGTGATGTAATTTCAGAAGTGAAATTGGATCATAATTAATGCAATAGGGATAAATAGGAAGAGACATGTACTAAAGAAGGATGTGTCACCTCCGATATGGGATTCAGCTCCAGGCTTCTGCATGCTTCTGTGTGCTCCTGAATGGCAAAGAGGAATAAATGAGTAAGCCATCCATCGTCACTGTCATTCAGACTTGTGAATTCTTAGTTTGAAAGAGTGAGGCTCAACATTTCTCATTTGACATGTACCGCGAAAGCTAGCAATAACCTCCCTGAGCAACGCTCCAGAAGTGTGGCTAGTGGGATAATGGATGGCAAACTCCAGGTTTTAAGAATGGTCAGAGAGCTCAGAATTCTCCCTGCTCGTTTGGACAGTGTGCATATTGTGGATTGCCTTGCAACATCTTGTAGACAAAAGACAACACCAAGGAAAGTCCAGCTAGGAGAGACCAAAGGTCTGTGTAGCCCACCAACCTGTTTTCACAGTAGCCGACAAGATGCTGTAGCTCAGTGGAGGAAGATATGCTGTGTATGCCAAGGGTCCCAGGTTCAGTCTCCAGTGTCTCCTCAGGTACTGCCTTCTCCTGGTAACTGGAGACCAGAAACATGGTGCCTCTGATTTGGGAGGTAATGTATAGCCACCATGACTAAACCTGCATTCACACCACAGATTTAAAGCACTATGGTGTCACTTTAAACAGCCATGGCTTCACCCAAAGAATTATGGGAATTATGGGAATTTGGTTAACAGTGCAGAGAGTTGTGAGGAGATCCCTATTCCTTCCCAGAGTTCTTAGAGTTCCGTGTGAAGAGGGATTGTTAAACCATTCTTATTATTTCTGTATAATGAGCAAGCACACTTTGGGGGGAAATAGGTCAAGCCATTTAAAACTAAGAGTTCAGCCACAGTACATTCCCTTTTCTCCATAGACATTAAACATTATGTCTTGATCTCTGTCCCTCATCCCAGAAAATTCTGTATTAGTCTCTGTGCCCCATTTGTAGCTCAGTGGCCTCTGTTTCTCATGCAAAAGGTCCCTGTTTTAACCCCCAGCATCTTCAGGTAGGGCTAGGAGTTACCCCAGCTGGAATCGTTAGAGAGTTGCTGGCAGTCAGTGTAGACAATACTGAACTAGGTGGATTGTCCCAGTGAAAATGAGAGCAGTGACAAGCTTCAGTAACATGTGGAAACAATTTCTTAAGTTTAATCCTGTTACATCACAAGGAGATTTCAGCTGCTGCTAACTTAAAATCCTACAATGGCTTATCTAAAGAAAATGTTCTCTCTCTCTCTCTCTCTCTCTCTCTCTCTCTCTCTCTCTCCATCTCCATCTGCCTTTCTCACTTGTTTTACAAGCAGTGGACCTGTGTACAAAAGCTTATAAAAAAAAGGAGCAGGACTGCATTGCAAAATGCGTTTATAGCACTCTGAATTTCCCTGGAGGAGTCATCTCCTTCCTGTTGGCCAGACACAGTACCTTGAAACGGCTGCCAACATTTTAAGAGTTCCTTCTTGGCTATATTCTTCTTTTCATAGCAGTGTTTGTGGCTCCAGACCAGGTTCATAAGGGAACAAAGTGTAAAATTAATCAATGGATTGATGCACTGTTTAAAATAAAAACATTCCAGCCTCTGGCTCCATTTTCTGCTCCTTCCAGCCAAATGAATGCGTGAGTCTGTATGAAATGTAATTTAGTTTGTTCCTTTGTTGCCTGTTGATTTTTCTCTAATTCATTTTCCTCTTTGCCTCTTATTAACTCTCCTTCTGTCTAGCTAGTCTTAACCCTCAAGTGCATTGGAATGACTTCAAGTCAGAGACTGTGAGCCACCAGCAGGGTCTTGAAAATGGTTTGGATGGAATTAGGAAGGAGGACGCATAAATAAGTGTAGAGCAATTCTAATGATTTTACATTAGAAGAGGCCAACTGGCAGCCACAGAGCCAGATCTGGCCTCCAAAGTAGTATCATCTGGCTCTTGGCTGTTGCTTCTGAGCCATGAGGGCAGGACAATGTGAAAGTGACCCAGAGGCTGCAAGAACTCGATGCAGAGATGGCCACCAACTTGGATGGCTTTAAAAGAGGTCTAGACAGATTCACAGAGGGTAAAAATATCAGTGGCTACTGACCACAATGGCTATATTCTGCATCCAGTGTCAGAGGCAGTATGCCTCCGAATACCAGTTGCTGGGAATCAAAAGTGAGGCAAATGCTGTTGCATTTGGTTCCTGCTTGTGGGCTTTCTGTAGTTAGGCATCTGGTTGGCCACTGTGAGAATAAGATGCTGGAGTAAATGGGCCTTTGGTCTGATCCAGCAGGCTCATCTTATGCTCTCAGTTGTTAAATTTAAGTAGGAAAGCAGGCAGGTGGAGGCTGAGGGTTGAGGGGTAGTGTCCCATTAGCTTTAATGAACCAGCCTCCACTGATAATACATTACTTCCTAGCCCTAAGCAGGGCTGGTCAATGCCATGGGCCTCTTGGTTCCATGAGGATTTGGCATAGTTTGGCAGTCCTAGATGGAAGAGGAGAAAGAGGCAGGAAAAGAAGCATGGGGGAGGGAAGGTCTGAAGGCTGCTACTGAACAATGGAGGTGCTTTCCTTGTAACTCTAAATGTCCATCTTCAAGTGATGGAAGCAGATCTGCTGGCTCTCTGCCCCAGAGCATTTTTTTGGGGGGGTGGGGGGTGGGCAGAAGACTTTGAGCAGCCAGTGGGAGGGGCTGATTAGAAGAAGGTGGCAACAGAGTTGGTGTCAGAAGGGCAGCACACAGTGTTATCAAGAACCAGGTGCCACCTCTCTAGGTGGGATCCGGTGCACCAGCCCATACACAGCACACATTTGCATGTGCTGCAGCCTTGTATGGCCAGAGAGTCTCATGAGCTGTGCCTGCCATGTCTTTAAAATCTTGACAAGAAGGGGTGGACAACTGTTGGGACATCTTCATTGCTTCCATTCAGTTCTGCATCTCTTGCCTTGCCCTTGGAATCATGCATTCTGTACCCTGTGCTCACTGCTAAGCCTGTGCCAATCTTAGTCTGAATAAAGTTCTCTACTGTATTCTTATGCAAGAGCCGCTGTCATGTTTTGGGATGGGAGTGTGACAGTGTGCTGTTTGAACTGACCAGCCCCAAGCCTGCAACCTCAGAAGTTTTCCAGAACTGGACCCTGTTGCCCTAATTCTTTGCAGTAATTCATGAAAAATATGTCACATGCATTGCTAACTGTGCAGAAATCAATGCATACGGTAGCAACGATGACTTCTCTTAGCTGTAGCTCATTAAGAAATCATATTTTAATTCCTGTTTAATTACAATTCAATTACTCCCATTTATTACTAGTAATCCTAAGTGAGGTAAAAGGAGGGCTGTATTGGAAATTAATGAAAATGTTACCAAGGTTCATTTGGAAATCACACAATAATTCCAATTTAATTATATCGCAATTACCTCCACTTATTGTAAAGGGAAGTGTGAGAACAGTCTAGGTCATTGCAGAAAATTCCTTCCTAGAAACCACTGGAGGTTGGCCTTTTTTATTGATTAACTACCCCAGTGCTCCAGTTTTCATTACAGAAGACATTAAAATAACAACTTGCTGTGCAAACCAGCTGAATTCATCTGCAAGACACAAATGGTAACTAGCAGCCTCAAACCCTGACAGACATCACAACACCCCCTAGACCTCCCGCAACAGGGATGTTGGAAAATTCAGGAGCAGAACTTACAGCTGTTTGCTTAGTAATCCAGTATCAGGAATAGAAATCAATCCAGCAGGTATGATTAGTATTTGCTGTTGCTGTTGATTTCACTACACAAACGATACACAGCTGATCATGTTTCCCTTCCCATTTGCAGTGTGTTTTCTTTGCATAAAAATGAAGGTGAAATAATGTAATGACAACCAAAGTTATGTAATCAGTTATATAAATTATGTAAATTACATAATTTCACTACAGCAGACAGTGAGATGAATAATGTAGTTTTTGGCAGGAGCTGCATTGCAGTGGAATGGAAACAGTGTTGCCTGGAACAAATGCAGGGCAGAATGGAAAATATTGTCTTCTTACATCCCAGCATCCTCCCACTCTGCCATTCCATATGTTAGAACAACACACACACACAAAACTAGCAACAGGTTTTCAGAAATAAAAGAGAGAAATCCTTTGAGCATCCAATTCACATTTAAAAATCACTTAAATCACAGCACTAGTATGACTACAGGAATAAATAATGTTTTTGCAGCCCTGAACTGGAAGACCTCTACTTGTGAATAAGCACCAATTTGCTGCAAAAAGGATTTGTATTAAAGTGGGGCTGCCTCTGAAGACAGTTCGGAAAGTTCAGCTGGTGACAACTCCGTGGCTAGGTTGCTCACTGGGGCAAGACGTTTTGAGCATATAACACCAATCATGGTTTGACTGCTGCCAATTAGTTTCTGGGTCCAATTCAAAGTGCTGGTTTTGACCCATAAAGCCTTAAATGGCTTAGGACTGCAGTACCTCAAGGACTGCGTTTCCCCATATGAACCGACCTGAACCTGTGATCATAATCTGAGCCCTTCTTTGTGTGCCTCTCCCATCAGAGGTCTGGAGGGTGGCAACATGAAAACAGGCCTTTTCTCTCCCCAGGGAGACTCGCCTGGTGCCTTCATTACATATCTTTAGGCACCTGGCAAAAACATTGATCCCTCTAACTCAGCATCATCTACACTGACTTCCAGAAGCTCTCCAGGATTTCAGGCAGGAATCTTTTTGCTGCCCTCTCTGGATACCATGGACTGAACCTGTGCCAGATGCTGTGCCAACAATGGACGGCCCTTCCCCAAGGCTTTATAAAAAATAACAAAAAAGGGGAAAGGGTGATGATGCTAGACCTGTTTGCTGCTGCCCCATCGCCTACTGCTCTCTGGGCTGTCATTTCGGGCTCTGGAACCCTGGATTTCCGTACCACCATCCAATTCTAGTTGTATAACTGGCTGTGAACTCCATCTTAATTTCCTAAAATAATTAGAAAATTAGTTCTTTACTCTTGTTTCATCTTGTATTTCTCAGCATCAGATAACTGTACATCATTGAACAGCATATTCAGGTTGTTTTTAAAGGTGCCTATTATTTTGAAAAATGCAGGCGCACAGAAAGGGAAAAGAATATCATAATTGCTACCTTTCTGCAAGAGTTCTGATGCTTAATCTTTAATGTTTCATAGAATAAGCTCTCTATCTCCTGTGCGGTGATTATAGGGGACATCACTCTTTGCCTGCTACAGAATCCATTGTTGACGGATACTCAACCTGGGATATAAATTAAAGTTTCTTTAGCCTCCAAGAAATTTGAATTAGGATTATGCCTGATTTCTTTCAAAAGGAAGGCTTGTTGTGAGGGCTGCCATTAATATTAATCACCAGCGTGTCATATATTCATAACCGATTGCAAATGCTGAATGGAGTACAGGTTTTCCATAGCAACTCGAGGACTACGCTAACTTAACTTCTTTCTTCTAAACAAAGTGCCAAAATGCTAAGATGGTTTTTGGCTTGCCATGGCCTTTTTGGTGATCTGTAAGCAGAGCCATAAAAAGACTTTTCTGTGTCCAGTGGAGAAGTAAACGTGCCCCTTCTTTGCCATTCCACATAATCTAGATTAGAAGTAGTCAATGCAGTGCCCTCCAGATGTTCTACAATACAACTCTTTGACTATTGGCTGTGTTGGCTGAAGCTGACCTAGTCCAGAATATCTGCAGGTACCATGTCAACTATATTTGGCCTAAATGAACCCTCAATATTATCAACAATGACCTTCAATGATTCTCCAGGATTTCAGACAGGAGTCTTCCCCAACCCAAACTGGGTATCCCAGGGGTTGAGTTGAGACCATTTGCAGGCAAAACTTGTGCTCTTTCACAGAGCTATGGCCCTGGTCCAGGACGATAGGAACCTGTCTTATACAAAGTCAGACCACTTGTCCATATAGCTTAGCACTGTCCATACTGACCAGCAGTGGCTCTCCAGAGTTTCCAACAAGGAGTCTCTAGAAAGGTGGCCAAACACGCAGTACAGTGGTACCTCGGGTTACATACACTTCAGGTTACATACACTTCAGGTTAGAGACTCTGCTAACCCAGAAATAGTACCTTGGGTTAAGAACTTTGCTTCAGGATGAGAATAGAAATCACGCAGCGGTGGCGAGGTGGCAGTGGGAGGCCCCATTAGCTAAAGTGGTGCTTCAGGTTAAGAACAGTTTCAGGTTAAGAACGGACTGAAGTACATAACCAGAGGTACCACTGTACTACTTATTAAGGTTGCATGGCTGAATCCTTCCCCATATTGAGAGAACACATAAGCCCTATTTGAGTAGACAAGTGTAGAGAGAGCGAGTGAAGGTGAGACAGCTGTGCAGAAATTTAATTAATTAAATTTAATTAATAATTGCAAGTTCAAAGGAAAGACATATTTTAAACTGTGGTTTATAGCAAACTATAATTGTGGCTTAAAGTGTTGTCCATGGAGAGAAGTTAATTTTGTTAAATTAATCCCAAATAATAATCCTTGGCAGTTTGAATTTGTCCCCAACTTTACAAGTTCCAAAAAGATGTAATTTTGCAAGTGTGTTTAACTGAGCACTCTGTGTGTATGTCTCTGTGTTTATTGTATGTCTTACCTCACTGCTGCAAGAGAAAGCAGCAGTCTGACATATAAAAAAACTTGTCCCTATAGTTCCTGTTTGTTCCAATGTGGGGTTTTTTGGCGCAAAATTGTAGTGGACTGCTATAAATTGCTTGGGATTGGGGCACAGAACTACAATTCGCCTCACAGAACTACAATTCCCAGAGTTCCCTGGGAAGAGGGATTGATTGCTACACTACTCTGAGAACTGAAGCTCTGTGAAGAAAGTAGGGTTTGCCTAGCAACTCTTGGCACCCTTAACAAACTACAGTTCCCAGTACTTTTTTGGGTGGGGAGAACCATTGCTGTTAAAGTGTTAAACCACTGCTTTAAATATATGGTCTATATGTGGCCTGACATTAGGAGGGCATGGGCAGGATTAACATTCCTGATTTATAAACTGACATCTCCCCTCATCTAAGCCAGGGGTCAGCAACCTTTTTCAGCCATGGGCCGGTATACCATCCCTCAGACCATGTGGTGGGCTGGACTATATATATATATATATATATTTTAAATATGAACGAATTCCTATGCCCCACAAATAACCCAGAGATGCATTTTAAATAAAACACACATTCTACTCATGTAAAAACACCAGGCAGGCCCCACAAATAACCCAGAGATGCATTTTCAATAAAAGGACATATTCTACTCATGTAAAAACACGCTGATTCCTGGACTGTCCGCGGGCTAGACTGAGAAGGCAATTGGGCCTTAGGTTGCCTACTCCAGATCTAAGCCAAACATTATAGCTCCTACCACATATTGGCTCTCCATGTTCAGTTTGTTTGCTCAACATCTTTGAGTTCAGTGGGGCTGTGCAGGACAAACATTTTACTCTAAAAGCAGGAGTGATCAAGGTGATGATTTCCAGATGTTGTTGGACTACTGGTTCCATAATCCATGTTGTCTGGGACTGATGGGATTTTGAGTCAACAATCTAGAGAGCAACATGTTGGATACCCCTGCTCTGTAAAGTCACAGAACTCCCCCCTCCCCTTAATATACAGGGAACACTGTCAGCACTTGTAAATAATGAGCAAGAGTGATAATTGGTCTCACAGAGGAAACTCTTCTTAGCAAAGATTGATGCTGTAAGCAAATGGGAACACTTGAGAAAAACACTTGGATCTAGTCAGATGCTGATGGAGGAAAGAAATCTCTTTGCAGGAGTGATAGGGGTTACAAGTCAACATCAAATGAGCCAGGGTGGTTATTTTAATGTAAAGTAGAGGAGCATTGTTTTATATCAAAGCGAGAGCTTGCGAGTTTTCAAATTGCTCCGTATTCAAGCTGTTGAAATCTAATTCTAGTATTTACTCAAAATCACTTCTGAGCAATCTGCAACAGGAATTTCTCTGACATTCAAAAATGTGAGGGGTATGTGTGTGCGCTTCACCAAAATAATCTACCAAATACATGGATCAAAGGAGCAAGGCCCCTACTGAAAGCTAGCAAGGAGAAATCCTGTCCACATACCCAACCTAACTTATTAGACTATTTATGTATAGCAAATTAACAGATGTAAACAAACACACCACTTGATTCAGGGCTAGCCCATGACATTTTGCTGCCTGAAGTGGCACTTCCCTTCCAGATACAGAAGCCATCAAGATTGGTAGTTGAGTCTTACTTCAACACTGGCCATGAGCTTTCCACCACACCACAGCCACCAGCGAGTGGGACTGGAGATGCTAGTAAATTTTTCTGCCTCCAATGCAAAAATCACTTGACCAGCCTTGGGTCTTATGGCCCTTGATTTGGATAGGCACCTTATGCCTAGGCTACTGCTTGGAAACAGGTCTTCCAAGAACCCCAGTGATTATACTGGGGCTGTTATGCCCCACCCAGGAACAGGGTACCCATGTTTAAGCAATTGGACTAGGGACAGTCACCATTGTATCATATATACAGGAACATAGGACTCAACCTTACACTGAATCAGACCACTGGTCCATCTAGCTCACAATTGTCTAAACTGTCTGGCAGCAGCTTTCCAGAGATTCAAACAGAGGTTTCTCCAAGCCTTACCTGGATTTGCTTGGGATTGAACAGAGCATCTGCTTTGCATTCAGATGACCTTCTGAATGCAAAGCAGATGCTCTGTCACGGAACAATGGCTCATCTTCTCCAAAAGCATCCATCATGGCTGAGGATGAAAACAGTTCTTTGAGCCCTAAAACCAACCTGGATCCTGCAATCACCACCTGAGGCCCTTTTCCATGTGCCTCCTCCAGGGAAGGTCTGTTGGATGGCGACACAACAGGCCTCTTCAGTGGTGGCTTCCTGGTTGTGGACTGCTCTGCCCAGGGAAGCCTGCCTGGTGCCATCATTATTTGTAAGTGCCAGTCAAAATTTTTACTTTTTATCTGGACTTTTGGGTTCTTAACCTGAAGGGTTGCAGGTATCTGTGAACCTCTTTTAGTGGAGTGGGATCATTAAGACCTGTCTTTTGAGCTTTGATTGGTTGTGTCTGTTAAAATTAGTTTGGGTGTGGATACTATTTGCGTAAGTTGCTTTTGGGTCACTTTCATGAGGAAAGCGATAAATAAATAAATAAGAAAGACCAGACATTGGGAAGTTATTCCAGAGTCCCCTTTGAATAATAGCTTTGATGTATAAAAATGTTCTTAGTTTCAATGTGCACTGCATGCCTTCAACAGAATCTGAGCTCCCTGTTGCAAATGGAGCAGCAAAGAATGCAGAGACCTGCTCACCCATAGTGGGAAATAGGGTTGCCATTTTTTCCTGCTGTCTTCAGCAGCTGTGCCTGTGCTCTTCAAAATGCCTTGATGTGCAGACAGGAGCAGGTGGTATAGGTTTACCTCCCTGCTGTGAAAAGCTTCAGCTGCTTTCTTAAGAGCAAGCTGGAGCAAGAAGCACAAGTGTTGTGCCCCTTACTGCTGCCCCAGAGTCAGTTGGTACTCTGAAGGGGAGAATGGGGACAGTTTTGTACTCCCAAGTCACAAGAATGTCAGAAACATGTTTCTTAGTGGCCTCTGCAATTTCGTTATTCTCTTTACAACAACACAGAGGACAACACTTTCTGAAGAGACCTTTCAAATGGTACTTGGGCTGGCTGTTCCCCCGCCTACAGTGATGCTGATTTAATATGCAACAAGAACTTAAAAACTAATCAATAATGAAACACAATCCTTGATTAGAGGAGGTGCTTGCTGGTTCCAGCATAGAAAACTTTGCAACCAGCTCGTCTCTGATGACAGCCTTATATTTATTTTAAAACTCAGAGTTGAAACATTATCTGCCTCTGTGTTGTCACTTGCAATTATTTTTGGAACTAAGACACAGCATAGTGGATGGGGGGGGGGGAAGATGAGAAAATGAACACTTATTTGAAAAGTAAATTCATATCTGATGAAGAGTGACAAAATTTGGGAGCAATCCAGAATGCCCCCCCTTCCTATACATTTTTTTAAATAAAAAAAAAAATCATTACTCAATTTATGCAGAAGCATGTCTGAGTGAGGTCAATGGGACTTACTCTCAGGCAAATGTGTTTTGGATTGCACTTAGACTTGGTTGACCAAAAGAACCTCATCTTTGAAAAGACAGTGAGATCTACTAGAGTAGGATAATAATAATAATAATAATAATAATAATAATAATAATAATAATAATAGTAATTTTAAACCAGTCTTTCTCCCCATGAAATTCTGGTAAATATAGTTCTCTAAGCAGGGCCTAGCGGGACGTGGGTGGCACTGTAGGTTAAACCACAGAGCCTAGGACTTGCCGATCAGAAGGTCGGCGGTTCGAATCCCTGCGACAGGGTGAGCTCCCATTGCTCGGTCCCTGCTCCTGCCAACCTAGCAGTTCGAAAGCACCCCTAATTGCAAGTAGATAAATAGGTACCACTCCGGTGGGAAGGTAAACGGTGTTTCCGTGCCCTGCTCTGGTTTGCCAGAAGCGGCTTAATCATGCTGGCCACATGACCCGGAAGCTGTACTCCGGCTCCCTCGGCCAATAAAGCCAGATGAGCACCACAACCCCAAAGTCGGTCACGACTGGACCTAATGGTCAGGGGTCCCTTTACCTTTACTAAGCAGGGCCTAGAGATCTCTAAAAGAGAATCTTTAGTAACCTCATCACTTTACAATACCTGCAATTCAATTTCTGTAATTCAGAATTGTGATACCAAAATGACCTGAGAGATCCACAACCTGGTGCCCCATCCACATGTTTCGGTCTCAGTCTCATCGGCCTTAGCTGGCATGTGCTGTCTGAGGCTGAAGGGAGTTGTAAAACAAAACATCTGAACGGGGAAATTTGTACAACGGAACCATGGTCTCCAGGTAAGAGAGTGCTGCTGCTGAAACACAAAGCCACAACAACTTTATAGGCTATTTTTGTGTCACAAGACTCTTGGTTGTTCCATTTAAGAGAATACCTACTCTGTGCATAAGATGACTCAAAAGAGGTCACTTTCTCCAGATTGCAGTGGATCATAGAATTGTAGAGTTTGAAAAGACCCTGAGGGTCACCTAGTCCAACCCTCCGCAATGCAGGAATTACAGCTAAAGCACCCATGACAGATGGCCATCCAACCTTTGCTTTAAAAACCTCCAAGGAAGGAGATGTCTACCACCTCCCTAGAGAGTCCATTCCATTGTCAAACAGCTCTCACCACCAGAAAATTCTTCCTAAAGTTTAGTTGCCATTTCCTTTCTTGTATCTTGAAGCCATTGGTTCGGGTCCTATCCTCCAGGGCAGGAGAAAACAAGCTTGCTCCATCTTACATGTGACAGCCCTTGAGATATTTGAAGATGGCTATCAATTCACATTTGTGCATTACTGTACATATTGGTATGGTTAGATGTGTTTCCTTGTTACCTCTTGTCTGTCCTCACCAGTGGGTGGAGAGGTGGCATGGATGTTTTCATGTAGCTTACATTTTTAAAGCAGATTGAAGTGGTTTATTTTTTTTGGGGGGGGGGGAGTATTTCTCAAGAAACTACAAGATAGGCAGCTGCATGTACACAACTGTCACAAACCAGTGATGGGAGTGCACTGGGTGCAGAGGAGTAAAGGGGAATGTGTATACAGCCTTAATGTGGATCATTCACATCCCAACACTTTTTAAAATGAGGGGGGGAGGGAGGGAGGGAGAGAGAGAGAGAGAGAGAGAGAGAGAGAGAGAGAGAGAGAAAGAAAGAAAGAAAGAGAGCTTTTCACCACCTAGGTCTTGAAGCACCTTACAACCATAAACTACACAATACACAAAATTCAATACCTAAATTAAACTACCAAAATTTAAAACTTCAAGAATTTAAAATCGTCATAATAAAATTGTAAAACTTCTTAGAAGCTTTCATGGTGCAAAGGCCTCCTGAAATAAAACAGTCTTGTCAGGTGTCTGAAACTCAGCAGCGACAGTGCTTCTCTTAACTTCTTGTGGGAGGGAGACCCCTCTTCTAAAAAAAAACATTTTTGTATGCAGCTTTTTCCAACAGGCACATATTTTTTTGGACATGCAAGAAGGTATTTCAGTATGTTATTTTTCATGAACATTATATGCAGTTTTATGCACACTTTACCCCAATGTCCGGTTTTTCATATATTACTTATATATTCATTGCAAAAACAGATTTTGCATTGCAAAATTTGGAGAAGTGTAGATGCCAAAAGAGGGCTGTGTTTTGGTTAACACATTGTTGTTTAATAATAATAATAATAATAATAATAATAATAATAATAATAATAATAATTTTTATTTATACCCCGCCCTCCCCAGCCAAGGCCAGGCTCAGAGCGGCTTACAAGCAATAATAAAAACAAGTTGAATGATTACAACTTAAACACAAAATTAAAATACAACATTAAAATATTAAAATGTAGCCTCCTCGCAGGAGGAGAAGGAAAAGAAAAAAGAAAGAGAGGGAGGGAGGGAATCAAATTGGCTCCAAGCCAAAGGCCAGGCGGAACAACTCTGTCTTACAGGCCCTGCGGAAAGAAATCAGATCCTGCAGGGCCCTGGTCTCGTGAGGCAGAGCGTTCCACCAGGCCGGAGCCAGAGTTGAAAAGGCCCTGGCTCTGGTTGAAGCCAATCTAACTTCCTTGGGGCCCGGGACCTCTAGGGTGTTGCTATTTATGGACCTTAAGGTCCTCCGTGGAGCATACCAGGAGAGGCGGTCCCGTAGGTACAAGGGTCCTAGGCCATGAAGGGCTTTAAAGGTCAAAACCAGCACCTTAAATCTGACCCTGTACTCCACTGGAAGCCAGTGCAGCTGGAAAAGCACTGGGTGAATATGCTCCCATGGCAGAGACCCCGTGAGGAGCCTCGCTGCAGCATTCTGTACCCGCTGGAGTTTCTGGGACAGCTTCAAGGGCAGCCCCGCGTAGAGTGAATTACAGTAGTCAAGCCTGGAGGTGACCGTCACATGGATCAATGTGCCAGGTTGGGGCGGGAAAGGTAAAGGACCAACTGCTTGATACTGCGGTGGAAAAATGTAACCTTGGCTGTTGCTGTAACCTGCTGTAACCTCCATGGAAAGGAAGGCGTCAAGGATTACACCCAAACTCTTATCGGAAGGCAATGGCACTAATTGGGCCCCTGCAAGAGAAGGGAGTTGGTCCCTCATCCCCATACCATCCCGACCCAGCCAGAGGACTTCTGTCTTCAAAGGATTTAGTTTTAATTGGCTCCCACAAAACCATCCAGCCGCAGCTTCCAAGCATCTGGTCAGTGTCTCCGGGGCTGAGTCGGTGTGGCCATCCATCAGCAGATAGAGCTGAGTGTCATCAGCATATTGGTGACAGCCCAGCCCAAAGCTCCAGATAATCTGGGCAAGGGGGCGCATAAAGATGTTAAAAAGCATCGGGGAGAGAATTGCGCCCCACGGCACTCCACACACCAAGGAGTGGCGTGACATTTCCCTCCCTAGTGCCACCCTCTGTCCCCGACCAGAGATAAAAAAGCACAACCAGTTACGGGCTATGCCCTATATCCCCACGTCTGCAAGGCGGTGGTCCAGAAGATCATGATCGACCATGTGAAAGGCTGCTGACAAATATAAAAAGATCACTAGTCCTGACCCGCCTTGATCCAGTTGTCTACGGAGATCATCTGTTAGGGCAACCAGAGCCGTCTCGGTCCCAAAAGCAGGACGGAAACCGGACTGAAATGGATCTAAAGCCGATGTTTCCTCCAGAAACCTACCAAGCTGTTCAGCAACCGCTCTCTCAATTACCTTACCCAGATATGGAAGACTTGAAACAGGGCGGTAATTGGATAGGTCTAAGGGATCTAATGAAGTTTTCTTTAAGAGCGGACACACCACTGCTTCCTTCAGCTCCCCTGGGAATGTCCCCGTGTCAAGGGACAAATTGATAATTTCAACGAGAGGGGTCCGCGCGACATCTGGACACACCCTAATCAGCCAAGACGGGCACGGATCAAGGAGGCAGGTGCTGGGCCTACCAACTTGGAGGAATCTATCCACATCAGCAGGGAGTATCCGATCGAAATGGTCCAACACTGGACCTGAAGTCAGTCGAGGGGCCTCCAGTTCAGTCACTGTATCTAAATTGGCAGGCAGGTCACGGCGGAGCAACAGGACTTTCTCCGCAAAAAAGCTTAGTTTAGCAAAGTACCTTTAAATGCAAACTGGACAGACTTTCTCACATGTCTGTACCTCCCTGCAAACTTTGTGCAAGCAAATTGGGATGAATGCTCAATAAACAGATCATCTGGAAGTGACCACCCTCTTTCCCCCACTACAGATTTGAAGAGTTTTCTTCTAATGAGGCATCTTTGAACTTGTCTATATTTAAAGCTCTGGAGGGCAGGAGCGGAGATATTGCTATTAATACCACTTTCTAGCCTTTTGTCTCAAGTCAGACATCCATGTGTATTATAGTTTCAAGAGATCTTCCTTGCTGCACTCCAAGCTGGCAGGATTTCCTGTGCTGTTGCTCTCCTCCTGCTCTCAGTGGTGTGGGTGTCATTTCAGTAATGCTCATCTCATTCTTGGGGATAAGTGGTGTTTCTTTGGGCTATCTATTCTCCTAGACAACCCACGTCACTATCTGTCATACTCAGAATAATGTCCGCTTTTATCATTCACTGACTGCACGACTTCCGACTCAGCGCCTTTTAGCTCAGCAGTCTCTCCCCGCCCACCAGTGATAAGCCATCTGAATCATTCCTCTGAGGGTTTAGATCCAGAGATGTGTTCCACTAAGTGTCAGAAAAGCATGTAAGACTGGGATAAGCACAGCGGTATAGTGGTAAATTCTGAAATGTAGGTGCTCATAGGACAACCTTTATAGACCACAACTCCCATTAACCTCAGAAAGCATGGGCAGTGGCCAGGGATGATGGGTACTGTAGTTCAGCAACATCTGGAGGGCCAGAGGTTAGCCACACCTACCCTATAGCCACCACCCCACTATGACGATACAATAAAAATGAACTTTGGACCAATGTCGATGTTATGGTTTCAGTAACAAGCCATGACTTTTCTCAGAACCATGCTCACCTCTGCTTCGCTGAACATCCAGTGTGATGAAGAGTTTTGGTGGGCTTGGAAGCTTGCTCACAGTTTTGAAACATTTTGGTTGCTTATTTAATATTCATTTATTTCATATATTTCTATCCCACATTTATCCCAAGTTGGGATTCAAGGTAGTTTACAGCTTTTAAAAACAATGCCATTACATACAAAGGAATAAAAACAATAATTAAAATGCACCAAAACACTTGGAATGTCCGGACTGTTACGAATTGGCAAGTAAAACTATTTGAATACGCAGAATTAGCAAAAATGACACACAAAAATCAGATACCAAAAAGGTACAAAGTTTATTAATGACTGGAGTAAATTCATAACATATATTGAAGGAAATTTAAGAAATTTAAGAACTACAGTAGGATTAACATAAATCTTACGACGCGTAGATTATTGAAAATGAAACTGCAAAAGGAAAAATATACCAAGAAGCCCGCAACCGGGAGGGAGGGAGGTCTATATGTGTGATGTTAATAAGATGATGTAACTAAAGAATGACTGCAAAGAAAATTTATATTATTTTATTCTGTTTGTTTATTTTTGTTCTTGTTTATGTTTTGTTTATTCTTTATTTAATCAAAATCAATAAAAAAAAAATAAAAAAAATAAAATAAAATGCACCAAAACACATTAAAAACAGTTTGCCTTGGCTGCTGAACAGGGATCAGTAGCAACTGCCACTGAATTTTCTAAGGCCTGTCTCAATAAGAAGATCTTAACCTGCAGGTGGATGGATAACAAGGTGGTAGCCAGTCAGACCTCTTTTGGGAGGGCATTCCACAATCTGGGAGCAGCCGCAGAGAAAGACTCTCTTTTGTGCTACCACTATCCATGATTTTTCATACCCCACCTCCCAGAAACACATTTAAAAGGACACAGATTTTTTTAAACAGCCAAAGATCTGGTTAGGGAGAATTGTTTTTGCCTGGTGCCTAACGTTATTTAATGAAGGTGCCAGGTGAGCTTCTCTGGTGAGAACATTCCACAGAAGGGGAGCCACCACAGAAAAGGACCGCTCTCCTGTTGCCACCCTCTGGTCCTCTCATGGAGGAGGGACATGAATAAAGGCCTCAGATGATGAATGCAGGGTCCAGGTCAGTTTGTATTGGGAGAGACGGTCCTTGAAATATTGCAATCCCAAGCCGTTTAAGGCTTTATAGGTCAACTCCAGCACTTTGAATTCATTTGTAGCACAATTGAGTCAGGATCAGTGTAATATGCTCAGTCTTGCCCCAGTGGCTGCTGAATTCTGCACCAGCTGAACTTTTCAAACTGTCTTCAGAGGCAGCCCCATGTATAACTTGTTGCAGTAATCTAATGTAGACATTGCCAGTGCATAGACAACAGAAGTTAGGCTATCTCTGTCCAGATAGAGGTGCAGCTGGGCCACCAGCCAAAGCTGATGGAAGGCACTCCACTGCATTGAGGCCACCTGAGCCTCAAGCAACAGCAGTGGATCCAGAAGTCTCCACAAGTACCCACTCCTTCAGAGGGAACATAACCCCATCAAGAGCAGGCAACCTCCCAGCCATCCAGTCTGAGGAACTGCTAACTATCAGTCTCTCTGTCTTATCTGGATTGAGGTTCAGTTTCTTGGCCCTCATCCAGTCCATTACCGAGGCAAGACAATGGGCCAGCACATCCCCTGCCTTACCTGTAGATGTAAAGGAGAAGTAGAGCTGTGTGTCATCAGGATATTGCTGACAATGTACTCAAACCGTCTGGATAACCTCACACAGAGGTTTCATGCAGATGTTAAACAGCATAGGGGATAGAAACAAACCCTGAACAACTACACATTTAAGGCTTCACTTCTTCACCCTATGAAAATGTCCATCCAAGTAGGATCAGAACCACCACAAAGTGCTCCCACCCACCCCTAACTTGAACAGCCTCTCCAGAAGGATACCACTGAGAGCTGAAGGAGAATTAACAGGGACACATTTATCCTATCTCTCTCCCAACAGAAGTCACCATACAGGGTAACCAAAGCAGTTTCTGTGCCTAAGCCCCAACTGAAATGGATCTAGAACATCAGTTTCCTCCAAGAACACTTGGATCTGGTCCACAACCACCCACTTAAGGACCTTGTCCAAGAAGGGGAGATTGGCAACTGGCCAATAGTTACTAAGATTTTTAGAATGCAGGGAGGGTTTGTTGAGGAATGGTTTTCCACTGCCTTCTTCAAGCAGGATAATCATCTGCACCAATCACTTCCTTGGGCCAGCCAGCTTCACCTTCCCTGCTAATTTTTATCAGCCACAATGGGCAAGGGTCCAGACTACAAGAGGTCATCCTGACGGATGCAAGCACCTTATCCACATCCTTGAGCCTTACTGCTTGAAGCTCATCCAACACATCAGGACTAGATAGTGCTCTGGACACCCCTTGAGATTCATCTGCTGTAACAGTGGAGGCAAGGGTGTAGTCGATGCCAGAGATAGTATTCTCAAAGCATTTTTCAAACAAGTCATAGTGAGCTACTGTCTTTCAGACTCAACACTACACAGAAAAGCACAAAGAGGATGGGAGACAGCAAAATATGCCTTATTTGCTGCCTTCTCTGTCACTAAGCTGGTCGATGATGAGCCCTCACAAGTGTTTGATTGCATTCAACTGGAGTTTTCCTGCACTTGCATTCAAGCTGTCTCCCAGCTGGTTTCCTTGCCCTAAGCTGTGGGGTATACCAGGGAGCTAAGTGAACTCCATGAAGCAGGAGAGGGTCCTCAGGAGTAAAACAAGTCGGCCAGGGCTTTTACCGGAGTGTCAGATAAACTGGTAAATCCAAAAGGGCTATCTGGAAACCCATTAGATATACCAGACTCTAAAGGTAGACCGTACTAATAGGCTCCCTGCCTCTGCAGAGGGGGAAAGGTGCTGGGAGCCTAAATCTCAGCAGGAAGTGATCTGTCCATGACATGGGACTGATGTCAATATCTTCCACTGTGGGATCACCCTCTTCCTGCTCAGTTGAGAAACCAAAGCCCAGAGTATGCCCTGCCACATGCGTTGGGTTGGTAACATGCTTGGACAGCCTATAATGGAAGATTCCTAGTTGATGCTGAGCTACAATTCCCATGAGTGCCTGGCAACTTAGCTAACGGTTAGGAATGATGTGATATGTAGTTCCACAACTTCTGAAGGGCATCGTGTTAGTTGTTCCTGTCCAGCTAGATTCATGAGGCTGGAAATGGGCATTAAGCAGTTTGAGAAATACACTATTTCTTATGTTGTTTTTTTGTTCCACTCTCACCTCTGGCTAAAGAAGGGTTGGCAGGTTTTTGAACAAATACAACAACCTTCAAAGCCTGTTTACCTGGCCTGAAAGTGGGATGAGTATATGCATCAAGACTAGCAAATCTTCTCTCAAACTGCCTTCAGTTCTGAAAAACAAAAGAACAAGAAGCTATTATTTGTCTTCAGCCTTCAAGATTAATAGCAGAAATTCTCTCCCCCTACCTCCGACTTGGCTGGCAATTCATCAATTGATGAGCATCTTCCTTATCCAAGAAGTATTTTCACTGCCCTGAATTGCTCCAAAATCCATTTGTAGTTTGCCCAAAATTGTGCAAATGGTTTTGCTAACCGGAGAAACCTCCCTATCTGCAGACATCCTTCAATAGCTTGTCAGCCGTTTGCAGCAAATCTTTACTAATAAATAGACACCTAATAGAACACCCTTGGCACCTCAAAATGAACTTATCTGTATCCCACAGAGCAGCTGTTCCCATGGACTGCATCCTCACTCATCACAGCTTGTTACTGCGACTGAGCGCTTACCCATTGGCTGTATTTTCCACAACTGTGTATCCAATCAATGCCCACCAAGAACACTGAAAACAAACACTACTGTTGCTGTGTGGTGCAGGACAAGATGCTTACAAAACTTCCTGGCACCAGAGGCCCTTCTGCAATTCTCCCTTTTGTTGGAGAGGAGGTGGCCAGCAAACTGAGATCAACCCCTTTCTATGGTGGCAACCTCTCTTCCAAATACCCTTTCCCAGAGAGTTCACAGAGGACCAAACTTCTTATTTTTTCAGTGTCAGATGTAGTTTTAGCAAATGGGTCTATCCCTTGTAATGCAACCCCCCCCAAACCACATCTGTTCTGAAGGAAATCCCATTGAACTCAATGGGACTTACTGTTAGGTTGCAGCCTTTTACTGGGTTGCAACCTTCATCTGGATCTGCTTTTAATATTTGGATTTCCTGTTCTGACAGTTCATAAGCACTTAGTGCATTGGTGGTATAATTGCTGTTTTTACCTCTTGCTTGGTGAGCTGCTCTTGGAGCCTTTCTGGGATGAAGGGTTAGATGAACAGGCATTAAATAAACAAGGAAACAACAGCCAGGGCTTCTCTTTTATCTTCCTGCTTCAAAGAGAAATATGTAGGTCAGAGATGGGGAATCTCAGGCCTCTCTGTCTGGCCCTGCTGTGCAAGCACCATGAGCATTTTTGCCTGGCTATAATGTGCAAATGAACTCTGAGAATGCCTCTTGCTTGTCTGGATAGATAACATAAGAAGAGCCGGCAGGAACAGGCCAATGGCCTATCTGGTCCTGTGTCCTGTTCCCACGGTGTCCGACCAGATGCCTGTGGGAAACCCGCAAAGAGGACCCAAGTACAGGAGCACCCTCCCCTCCCTTGGTTTCCAGCAACTGGTATTCAGAAGCATTACTGTTACCAGCTGTGGAAACAGGTTGTGGCCATCATGGCTGGTAGCCTTGTTCTCCTGAATTTCTCCAATCCCCTTTTAAAGCCATCTGAGCTGGTGGCCATCATTGCCTCCTGAGGGTGGGAGTTCCATAGTTCAACTAAATTCTGCCTGAAACGCTTTCTCTTATCTGTTTCATTCAGTTTCATTGGGTGACCGCAAATGCTCGTGTTGCAAGAGAGGGAGCAAACCTTTTCTCTATCCACTTTCTCCATGTCATGCATAACTGTATAAATTTCCATCATGCCACCTCTTAGTTGCCTTTCCCCTAAACTAAAAAGTTGAAAATGTTGCATCCTTTTCTCAAAGGGAGAAGGACAGAGAGGGACGTGTGGGTGTGTACAGAAACAAGTCTAATGTACAAAGGTTATGCTCACCTTTGTTGCTCTGTCAACTTCTGGCAAACACCGGCATGTGGCTGTTAGAAGATTTCTGGGAAGGGAATGTTGCCTTAGGCTGAAAAAGACTCTCCACCCTGGCATAGGTTCTAAAAATATAACCCTGTTCCTCATTGTGATGTTAGGGTAGTTACAGGTGAGAGGTCCTACCCATCTGCCCAAATGGCCTGCAGTGGCTCAGGGAGAATAATAATAAGAATTTGGGTTTGATATCCCGCTTTATCACTACCCGAAGGAGTCTCAAAGTGGCTAACATTCTCCTTTCCCTTCCTCCCCACAACAAACACTATGTGAGGTGAGTGGGGCTGAGAGACTTCAGAGAAGTGTGACTGGCCCAAGGGCACCCAGCAGCTGCATGTATAGGAGTGGAGACACGAACCCAGTTCACCAGATTACAAGTCCACCACTCTTAACCAATACACCACACTGGCTCTCTAGCCAGATCCTGCTCCCCAATCCTGGAACAGAGTTGCACAAATAGGGGCTGGGAAAGGAAAAGGAAAAGATGGTGAGCTGTTGAAGGTTGAATTTTTGTTCTAAAATAGTGACTGGATCTTTCCCGTTGAAGATAGCTTGTTTGTCAGTGAACATATGCAGAGATGGCACCAGCAGATGGCATTCCTAGGCAGATTTCAAGGACCCACCACAGATGATACCACTGCCTGGCTCAGTATTCTGGTGCATTGTGGGCAGTTAGAAGGGTGGCTTCACGGGGCTGGTGCTGCTGTGCTACTGTGATGCACATTTTGGTGGTGAATAGATGACCAGTGAAGGCTGGTCTATGAGGACTAGTGGGGAACTGTCCCACCAACCTTAATCTGCCCTCATCCACCTCCAACCTGCTTTACAACTAGTTCAGAGTGTAGCACTGCCTGCCAGCTTCCTCCTCCTCAGTCTTAGTGTTGACCTTGCAGAATTTGGCAGGGAGGAGAATGGGGACCAACCTAGAATGAGTTGGATGTGCCTGTCTTTGGTTCTGGCACCATGGCCTTCCCCACCACAAGTCCCAACCTGCGCCAGCCGGCATAGAGTATGGCTTTCTCTTCCCAGTGCAGCAAAACGAGCCACTTGGCCACTTACAATACTCCAAGCATCCATCGCTACTGGCCAGATGGAAAGTTCCCAGTTTGCTGGAATGGAACCTATTTGTGCATGTGTCTCCCTGAAACATAAATAAGTCTGTAGAGCCATGTAAATAATGGCAGACACCTCTGTTCACAAAGGGGAAATGATGCAGACACAGACCCAAATTTTGTGAGTAGGAGAATCTTTTGCCTATCCAGGTTTCCAGACATTTGTGGAGGGGGGTATTTCCTTATTTTTTCCCCAGGAAACACCCTCATATCCATGTTTACTTAGAAGTAAGCTGCTCTGTGTCCAATGAAGCTTATTTCCCAGTTTGTGTGTGTTTAGGACAGTAGCCTTAGAGGGAGCTAAATGGATTTGGCTGGCACATTATGACTGCAACATCTAGTAAATGCTGCAGTTGAAAGTGAGAAGGAGAAGAGAAAAAGCAAGAGATTCTACAAGATAAATCACTGAAGATAAGGGACAATTTCCCATCATTTTTTTAAAAAAAGCCTTGGCGCTATTTCTGATCTCCAAAACACTAACATTAGCTTTGGAATTAATCAGAGATTCTTCCCCGCCCATGTAGTGGCTGTTGAGAACCATAATGAGCTCTTTAACAGTGTAAATAAAAAGATCTAAAGATTCAATAAACTATCATGCTACAAAATGACAATCATTTTGGGCGAAAAGGGTTCGGAGTTTGAAAGCATCTCGCAGCTGGAGACAAATGATTCTGGATAACATTGTAAATAACCTCTAAGCCGCCTCCTAATTAAACGGATGTTTCCTTTTCTCCTGGGCATTGAATATATGAACCAATTAAGGAAAAGATTATTTCTTCTTTCAGAGACCTATGCCAGCCCTTCTTAACAGAGAAGGAAGCAAAAAAATATTTAAAAAGAAAGAAGAAAATATTTCCACAGCAGAGACTAAAGTGATGCGTTGGGTCCACAATAATGAAGCATTTCAGCTTTAAGCAAATTTTGCACCTGTAACCTGGAGAAATATAGCCGTAGCACTTGAAAAATTACTTCGATGCTGCAAAGTGCCATGAAAATTTATCTTGGAGATGATTTTATTGCATGGTTACCCCAGCCAATTAAATCAATAAATCTTGACTGTCAGGGAGGTTGGCCCCACGCCAGGAAGAAATGAAATGCACAGAATCGGTAAATAAAAGGTTTCTGACAACTCATTCCAGGAATTATTTAGCAGCACAGTCCTTAAGTTGTTGATCTTTATTTCCCCCCTCCATTCCCCCCCCTTTCCTCCCCTTTCTTTTTTTAAAAAATAAAAAAGCAAGTTGCGGCTGTCTCCGACATTTATCGACATACTTTCAGAGGAATTATTATGTTAACCAACACAGAGGAAGTCGTTAAAAAACAGAACAGGGGAAAACAGGATTTCCCCCCAAGCTTATACATTACTCACCTATGAACACAGGATAACAGCGGCTTTGGAGGGCTTTTCTCTCCTTGCTTTGGGAGTTGGGAGCCAGCAAGCGCTCCAGAGATGGTCATTGAGATGTCATGGAAAGTGGAAACTACACCAGTGTCAGATTTCCCCAAAACAATCCCTTTCAGAAAGGGGTACCAGGCGGAGCCTGGTCAGGGCTATCCAAGGCTGTGAATCTTGACTGGGAGGGTGTCTTCTCCAAATGAAGGTCCCTGAGACCTTAGAATTGGAAGGGACCTCAAAACTCATCTAGTTGAACTATTCTGTTACAGTATCTCTGATGGGCGGGCAACCAGTCTATGCTTAAATTTAGGACAGTCTGCTACCTTCTGTGTAATTTATTTAGTTAATTCGTTTATATTTCACCATTCCTTGGGAAGGAGCTTTGTTTTTTGTTTTCTTTTAGAAAAGCATTCAAGCACTGAGGTAGATGGGTCAACAGCCTGGCTTTGTATAATGCAGCTCCCACTGTTCCTAATATAGTAACTAATTAAAGGGATTGCTCTGTGGTAGAGTACCTGTTTTGCATGCAGAAGATCCCATGTCCAGCATCTCCAAGAGGGTCTGGACACCCCCATCTGAAGGTCTAGAGAACCATTGTCAGTGTGGATGATGTTGAGCTAGGTGTATTCAGTATAAGGCATGTTCATATTTAAAATCAACCCTTTGTTCAGAACCATAACAACTAGAGTCAGTGGTAGAACACCTTCTTTTCATGTAGAAAGTCTGAGGCTCAAAATTCCTGGTGGCATCTCCAGGTAGGATTGGAAAATGCCCCATTTTGAAACCCTAGAGAGTGGCTGCCAATCAATGTGGACAATACTTTGTCAGATGGATTATTGATTTGTCTTGGTACAAGGCAAGTTCCTCTGTCAAATACATATTCTATCCAGCTAAAGATTTTTCAGCTAGCAGGAATATGAAAGATTTTCCTTGCTTTGTCTTGTTGGCAATACTGCCAGTCAGACAGGGAAATGGTGAGCAAGATGGCCCAATGGTCTGATCCAGTTCTAGAGTATATTCTTAGGTGCAGAGCTGCTGGACTGGAGACCCAGAGATGGCTGTACCATCACGCTTATATAGCTGCCAAAACAAGTCTTGATGCAGTAAAAAGTAAACACATAAAAATGGGGCATGCCTCCTCCTTCTTGCTGTTGGATTTTAAAAAAATAACAGGTGCAATTTGCAAGGGCTGTCCTCCAGCCCCCTTAGAAACAGACACTTGGCTCATCCCAAGGACTGCAAGCTTGGTTTCCAGTTGTATACCATTGATTTGCATCCTTGGCTAATCCCATTCAGCTTTTATAACATTTGTTGGCAAGCAACTTCCCATTGCAGATAATTCCCTGTCAGCCCATCAAGAACACACAGGGTTATTACTGTAAAATTAATGGTTTGGAGCTCAGTAAGAGCCTTTTTATTGAGTTCTTGCTTGACAGGCAGAGAATGCAGCACTGCCCGTGAAAGGGTGCAAAGTCCCCTCTCCATTATGTACACTGTGGAGGACAAAATTTTCATGACTTCCAGGGTTTATGCCAGGACCTATGGCACCATTCAACATGCAAGAGGTGGCATTCATAGGGATGGAAATAATTTCTGTTCAATTTGCGTTTTGGTGCAAATTTACCTACTTTGCAGCTCCTAAGGCATCATGGGAAACCAACATATTTTGAAATTCACAGGTCTCTGAATTTTGTAATGCAGTTCTCCAACCAAATGATGTGTACCAAATGAATGAAGGAACGAACAAACAAACAAAAAAAACAAATAATGCATATGCTAGGGGAAATTGCACCTGAAATACATACTGTATGATTTGGTGACTGTACTCCATACTCTGGTAATTTCCATACTAGGTTATTGCAGTGCAATCTACATGGGGCTGTTCTTGAAGATGACTTGGAATCTTCAGCTGCTCCAAAATGCAGACATGGATTACCAAGATACTCACCCAAGAGCCCTCTTGGTAGTTTCAAATCTCTCAGAAACCAAAGTGGTGGTGGGTGGCCTGTGAGAGGGCAATCTCAGTGGCAGCTTCTACATCATGAAATTCCTCCCACACAGAGGTACACCTGGTACCTTCACTATCCCTTCACTATCCTGTTTTCAGCATATGCTGATGAGCCACCTCTTCAGCTTGGCCTATGACACATGAGAAATATTTTTTTAGGACTCACTATATACTTGCAAAACTGTTTCTAATATTGCGTTTTAAACTGACCTGAATCATCCTTAGAAGCTTCGGGTGGGTAATCTGCATTGGCTGGAGCTTCCAGTGCAGACCCAAATGATCCTTCCCTTCCCACAGAGCACACTGTATAGTAATTCAGTCTCATGGTTATGGAATCATGTGGCTATCCTGTGGCCAGGCTATCCTGATTGAGATTCAGCTGCAGTTGTTCCACCACATCACTCTGCCCTTATGATTTCCTTCATAAACAACACAGGATCTGGCTGTGTCACAATTAGAGTAGCACAGCATTTAAAATTAAAAATGGTGATATCTTGTTTTCTGCTGCTGCTGGGTTTGCAAATAAACAGAACCCATCCCGAGGACTAATTTACCTTATCTATGCACATGGCTTTCAAAAGGAAGCAGCTATAGCAATTTAAACCACAAGAGTGAGTGTGCAGTTGCAAGCCTGGTGTTTTGTGTGGCAAGGTCCCAATCCCTCCCGAGATGTTGGAATAAAGACACATGAAACCAGTATTTTAAGTTAATGGGCTAAAAAGGCCACAACTTTATTGGTTACAGAATGTGAGTACTATTGGCTTAGGCACTGGAAACAAACCCACTATATAGGACTCCTGCCCGTCTGCAGGAGTCTTGGAAGGGTTAAGTACCAGAAGGGGGAGCCCTGCTGATGCACATCAACTAGGAACTCCCCCAGGGTCACCGCTAGGGCTCATGCCATGGCCCTAGCCCCCCATCTGGGGCTTCGGACAGAGACTATGCCCCTCAGATTCCTTTAACGGAATACCCTTGAATTAGGAGGGATAGGTGATGGCCAAACCTTAGGGAGGGAGGGAGCGGGAAGCAAAAGGGGGTAAGTCCTTGACCACGGGCATTTTAAATAGCCCAAGCCATGCCCCCTGACCATCCAGGGATGATGCGGCCGAGGACTCCCAATGGCGTGGGGGCTATCCCGCCCTGTGCATGCGAGTCAGGCTTGCGACCAGCCCGCAACGTCATCTCCCCGGGAACAGGAAATGACTTTACCTTGCTGCGTATCTTGGTGGATATTTCCCCCTCTACCCATGTTGCCAGAGTTGCTCAGCGGCGCAAAGTAATAATACTTTGGCCTTTTCAATATGACCTGTTTATCAGGCATTCACCCTGGTTTGTTGAAAGAAAGTTTGTAGGGAGCTTAGACAAGGATGGCTATTTCTTGAGCATTTATTCTGATGTTTGCAGGGGGGCTAGATGATGTTGAGTCAAGCAAATCAGGCAAGTCTTAGGCAAGAAACAAGAGGCAGTTGATCTCTCAGTCTTAACTGATATTCTTAACTGAACAGAACTGAACACACACTGAAGGGAGGGGCTGATTCCAGAGCAAAACAAACAAGCTCCACCCAACAGATACCAAGCCCTCTACTATTCAAATTAGGCCCCAGTCTTTTTCTTACAATCCCCTTCTCACTGGGCCTAATTTGAATTAGTCCAGTTTAATTTTGCATGTAAATTCTCAAAACTTTCTTATTTGAACATTCAACAATTTCTGTACAATCTTGCTTGTTCTCAGTACACAGAATTGTATCATCTACCTTGCTTTATACCTTTGTAGGGGATGCAGGTGGCGCTGTGGTCTAAACCCCTGGGCCTTTGGGGCTTGCTGATTAGAAGGTCAGCAGTTCAAATCCCCATGACGGGGTGAGCTCCTGTTGCTCTGTCTCAGCTCCTGCCAATCTAGCAGTTCAAAAGCATGCCAGTGCAAGTAGATAAATAGGTACTGCTGTGGTGGGAAGGTAAATGGTGTTTCCGGGCCGTATTTCATATCAAGTTTATCTTTAGGCTCTAGTGCATGCATCAAGGAACTGTAACTTTCAAGCAAACGACAGAATTTTTTTTTAAAATGATATTTATTAGAGGTTTAATAGTTACAGAAAAAAGAAAAAAGCAACAATAAAAAGTTAAACAAAACAAAACAGTACCTTTCAATACATCAGAAATAAAAACAAAACCAAAAAACAATACAGCAAAACAACAAGAAAAACAAAAACATTTAAAAACACATCCAATATTTCCGTATCTTTACCTTTCATTTACTTGTTTCATCGACCTCCTCACACCTCCCTTTTTTGTATTCTAGTTCAATTAGCTATTTCAGCAAATCCTTTCCATCTTTCTCAATTTTTGTTCTATAATTTATCTTAACACAATCTAACCTTAAATTTTCCACTTTGGCCCATTAACAATCTATTTTTACTTAATTCTTTATAACATTTCTGCTAAAGCCATATAACTGCAAACGACAGAATTAAAATCACTTCGTCCACTTCTTCAAATATCCTGCCTATAGTATTTAAATAATCCATCAACTCTGTCACTTGACTTAGATGCTTTTCTAAATCTCCATTTTCTTTCCATTTTAAACAGCTTTCTTCATAAATATAAGTCTCTCACTCAGAGCATTTCTCTCATACAACTATTTCAGACTTTGCCACAACTCTTTGGCAGTCTTAAAATCTCTTATGTGGTGTAAGTCACTGTCATTCACATACGTTGAAATTTCTCCTGTTGCCTTTCTGTCCTGCTTTTCTCACTTTACTTTTTCTGCCTCTTCTTCTGCTGCAGATTTTTCAATTGTTTCCCACAAATCTTTTTTCACCAGCTCATTCTCCATTCAAAATTTCCATAAAGGATAGTTACTTGAAGTGAGAACAGGCACAGCAGGTTCTAGGGCTTTCACAGCTTATATATATGTGGCCATAATTTTTTCGTCTTCTCTTTGCCAGACTGGGCCTGTAACCCAATTGTTGTGTAGGTGCAGGGGGATGATTAACAAATTCAGTCCTCCTGACAAACTGGGAATATCCCCTCACTCAGCCAACTTTAGGATATTCCACCATTCGTCAGCAGGTTTTTCCCCCCCTCTTTGAGAAAAATAAGTGGGTCATGTAAATGTAAACTAAGCTTTAATAATAAAGAAAACTGTAACAAAATAACATAAGGAGAGAAACTAATTACCGTATTTTCACTCTATAGGATGCACCCGACCATAGGACGCACCTCGTTTTAGAGAGGAAGAACAAGAAAAAAAATCTCCCCCTCTCTGCTCAGCGCCCCTTCAGCGAAGCGGCAGGAGAAATGGAGCCCCTTCCATTTCTCCTCCCGCTTCGCTGAAGGGGCGCTGCGCAGAGAGGGGGAGAATTTTTTTTCTTGTTCTCCCCTACTAAAACAAGGTGCGTTCTGTGCGTTCAAGGTGCGTTCACCCGAAGCCTCCGGAGCGCACTGACCCCTCTCGCTCTCCAGGCTTCAGTGAAGGCAACCCGAAGCCTCAGGTGGGAGTTCCCTCTGGGCTCCGGAGGCTTTGGGTCCCTTTCAACCTGCTCTTTGGGGCTGGAGGAGGTTTTGACAAAGAACAGAGGTTTTGACAAATGTACTACCAAAAAACGCGTGAGGCAAACGGTGGAAGTCCTTAAAAAATATTTTAATTAAGATAGATAAGGGTATGATGAAAATACATAATTGAACATAAATGTAGATTGGAAATGGCTGTGTATAGTGAATACTTATCTACTTTTAAAATTCTCATTCTTGATCTTATTTCTTCCTTTTCTTTATCATCATTTTCTACTTTTCTTTTATATTTTACCTTTCATTTCTTTTCTTTATTGTGAATATTGTTTTGTAGAGGTGCAAATAATTGTAAATATGAGAAGAGGTAAAATGTTTTCTAATTTTCTATTGGTTACATGTATTTTCCTTTTTTTGTATATTTGTATTTTTTTCTAATTTGTACTCAATAAAATTAATAATAAATAAATGAATAAAGCTCATCACGTGTCTATCTCCTCATCCCACTTGGCGGCATCAGGCAACTTCATGTTTTGTCACATGAAATCAAGGAACACGGAGACCTGCAGTAACTGGCCCAGCCTCTGGAAGTGCCGTGTATGGTAGGAGAGACTCCACAGCTGCTTTGATCCCTTCGTCTTGCAAGAGGCTCTCTGGCGTCTCATGCTTGAGGAGGGTTTCCACCACTGCCTGAGCCTCGAGGTAGTTCCGCCAGTTTGTGTTCCACGTGATGGAAAACTTCAACACAGCCTCTGGAAGAAGGGGTTTGGGGAAGACACGTCAGGAAGGAGTGCAAGTTGCAGGCAGCGTGGCCACCTTGAACCAACACACCTCTCTTGCGAAGCGTGGCCAGGTCTGGGCACACATCTGACCTGCGCCTTTCTTCAAGGCAGGGAAGCAGATCCAATACCCCTCCCCACCTAGTAGAAACAATTAATGATGGGAGGGGTGACTGAGTTTATTCCAGACTACATGGCTTGCAGGAATGGGTTTTATAATATTTATAAAAGTACAACAACAACAATATGCATTATAATCTTTGCTCTAGTATTACAGAGCTGGTGGAGCTAATTTGAGGCTGTGTACACACCATACATTAAAAGCATTACCGCTTCTCCCCTGTAAGAATCCTGGGAACCGTAGATTACCCTTCTACCACATAGCTACAATTTGTAGCACCCTTTACAAACTGCAGTTCCCAGGATTCTTTGGGAGAAATGTGCTTTTAATGCCTGTTTTTCCTGCAGCAGGCATGCTCAGCTACCCCTCTGGAAGCTCAATCCCACAGAAAGCTGTGACGGCCACCACTTGGATGGTTTTATCAATGGCCACTAGGCACGATGGCTATGCTCTACCTCCACAGTCAGTGGCAATAACCTTTGTGAATAGTAGTTGCTGGAAGATGCAGGAAGGGAATACAGAATGCTCTTGTTTCCACAGGCCTCTGGTTGCCACTGTGAGAACAGGATGCTGGACTAGACAGGCCAATGTGGCCTCATCCAGCAGGCACTTCTTATGTCCTTACATGGTTCAAGGGTAGAGATTGTGAGAAGGCATCTTCCAAAGCAATCCCACCCCGCAAATAGCTTTGGAGCCTTCTTGCCTCTAGCCTAGCCCTCACCCCTTTTCCTGTTCCCGCTGGAGTCTTCTTTTGCTTGCCACTCCTGCCACTCTTCCGGCCAACGCTGCCAATGACAGATCTTAAAAACTTGGGGTCGGTGAGATTTGGCAATCGCAGCACCTTGCGCCTGCTGGACCTCCTGAGCGGAGCGGGTTGTGTCTTGCTCCTCGTGAAGTAGGGTGAAATGTGAGGA
This sequence comes from Podarcis muralis, assembly GCF_964188315.1. NCBI lineage: Eukaryota > Metazoa > Chordata > Lepidosauria > Squamata > Lacertidae > Podarcis > Podarcis muralis. The sequence continues at coordinate 42,517,161 of NC_135673.1, forward strand.
GTGTTGCAAGTCGGTGCAGAGGCAGAAAGTCTGGCCAAGATGGTAGAGCACGGCTTCTCTGTCAGGGGCTTCTTTCTAACCCAGTGGAACACAGTATCATACGCCTCTTAGATGGGTTGGACATGCTGAAGGTGGTGCTGGAGGCCCAAAGACCAGGGTGACTTCAAAGCGGAGGACACAGCAGGCAGTTCCCTATCAATGGTGCCAAATCCAAGCAAATGTTAGCTCCAGTCCTGTTCAATCGATCCAGCAATTATGAACGTTAAATAAGGAATTCCTCAGGCAGTATGAAAAGACTTTCTGTGGCTTTTTAATAGATGGGAGCCCCCAACTACTGCCACTGTTGACAGCCTGTTGCCCCTTCACTCTGCTTGAATGGGTTATGTCACAATGGTCCCTTCATCAGGTGTTTGTGAGCATGAAAATGCTGTTGGGAGTTTCAGCAATGAAGGCTCAGGCATAACATACTGTGTGAAAGTCTGAACATTTCCTCTTTTTAATTTAACAAAATTTATATACCATTTTTATAATTTATATACAAATTGTTAGGAGAGTAAGTTAAAAATATACTGTAGTTTATTCACTTATAGGCTAGTTTCCATACTTTATTCCTTCTTATACTTCTATCCCACCTTTCCTCCACAGAGCATACACACTTCAGCCTCCACCTTCTCCATTTTATCCTGACAGCAATATTGTGAGCTAGGGCCATAGCTCAGTGGTAGAACAACTGCTTAGCATGCAGAAGGCATCAGGTTCAGTCCCCAGCATCTCCTGGTGGGACTGGGAGCGCTCCCTCTGTGCTTTGGAGGCTTCGCGTTGCTATCGCTGAAACCAAGGAGCCTGCATTCGCTCCTTAGGACGCACACACATTTCCCCTTAATTTTGGAGGGGGGAAAGTGCATCCTATAGAGCGAAAAATACGGTACATCACGAGGCAAGTCTGAGGCAAGAAGCAAGAAAAGGCAGTTGGTCTCTCTTAACTGAACATAACGGAACCCACTGAAGGGAGGGGCTGATTCTGGAGCAAAACACAGAAGCCCCACCTACCAGATACCAAACATTCTACTATTCAAATTAGGCCCCAGTGTTTTCCTTACAATGACACACCACAGTTTCCAGTGCATTTTCCTGTCACTATCCTTATTGGGAAAAGCCTGATTTGTTCTTGCTTTATGTGTGCTTCAAAATACCAGGTTTTCTTTTATATAAAAAGGCATGAAAAATCCATATTAAAATTGTGCATACTTCCCGCTTATGTCCACATTTTCTACTTCTCCTAAAACATGCATTTTTGGGGCATAGTTTCCCCCTATTATATGCAATTTGATGTGCATTGCTTGGGAACCAAAACTGCATCAGCAAGTTCAAAGTGTGTGTTTGACTGATAGCTGCGTTCTGTTATGCATATAAGTCTAAAAGCAAAGAATTATGTCAGTTCGCTTTAAATTGGCACTTAAAGGACCAAAGTGTCAGGACCAGGAGACGTGGTGGGACCAGTGATGGGAGAATTCCTCCTCTTCAATTCCACTCCATTCACGTATTGTACACAGGTATGTAGTGGTCCAAGGTTGAAGACCCATTACTATTTTTGCAGAAGGGTCTCTGCAGGGCCCCTGTCACCAGAGTCCCCCCTCGCAATTGTTTCTATTAATTTTCCAAATTATTACAAATCAAACAAAATTATTTTAACACAATTTCTTAAAATCAGGTTTCCCGCTCCTGTTTCAAACATACGCCAATCATTTCCTCCCTTAGCTGCATCATTTCTTATTTAGCGTCCAGTTGTCATCCTTCACTTGCATCCTGTCACCACAGTTGTACAGCTGCCTAACTAACATGAACAGGGTTTTTTGTTTTGCCAATGAGAAGTCTTCTCCCCCTTTGTGCTGACTGGAGCCAGCCAGAATGAAAGGACGTGAGTGAGCCAATGAGGATTGGTTGCTAGGGTCAGTTTGGAGAAAGCACATAGGAAGGACAGAGAGGAGTTGCTCCATATGCTTCACAGCTGAACATTTAGGAGCACTGAAAACACAAGGTGCTTCAGTTTCATGAGAACAATGTGCAAGTTCTGTTACATACAATGGAACTTAAAGGAAAACAACTTAATCTACTCTGAAATAAGATATTGGAGCACTTCAAATCATTTCCCCCCCATGTACATCCACAGAAAATAGTAGATCGAACTGAAAGAGAGAACTGCACTGATTGTTGTAGTGCCCCTTTAATTATTATTAAAGCATATGGATAAGACTATTCTGTAATCTTAGAATGGTGTGTTGCTGTGGCAGTGTGTGTAGGTATGAGTGGGGCATCACTGTGACTATCATGATGGGACCCTGCACTTCTGAATTTGTCACAACACTAGTAATTATACTTTGGGTTCCTTGGGTTCCTTTGTACCAGAATTATCATGTCTGTTGAGTTTTAGGCTATTAATGTGTGAACTGTCTTGAATTCACAGGATTACATACTGATTGTATATTGAAATCCAGGTGAGCTGCTGCCAATCAGTGTAGACAATACTAAGCTAGGTAGGCCAAAGATCTTAGTGTAAGGCAACTTTCTATACTCCTAGATTTAAATGAGAGAAAATGGGTAGTACATAAAACACAGATGGCAAGATATCTAGATTTCTACAAAGGGGTGAGTAGATGAGGCATTGATCAACTGCAGTGTAAAATTCAGGATTACAAACAAAGATATGCTTTCATAAAAATTTTATTTTCCTTTTTTTAATAATTCAATGTGCTGGCAGTATAATTAATCCCTCTATGAGAGACATGAATGTACCAGTTCAACCAATATTATATTATACAGAGACAATTGCATTTAAAAACAACAAACAACATTGAAAATGTTTGTACAGAAAGTATTACTTTTTAGAAAGAAAGAAGAGAAATGTAAACAGAAGTGGATAATCTGTGCAACACATTGGTAATGCAAAGGAAACAAGCAGGATACTCCCCCCCCCCTTTACATAGAAAGAAAAAGAAAAGTAGCTTCAGAACTATACAACATTTCAGCAATTGCCAGACATGTTAACAGTTATTGTTTTTTATCTGTACGAAAACATCTTAACTTATACTTAAAACTTTACAGGGATAACATGCTTGTTCTGAACAAAGACACATTGTGGAATTTCAGAGATTATGGAGCAGGTGGTTTCTACACATAAAAGGCGTCTATTTTGTATGAAATGCATGCTAGAGGAGGAGAGACCTCTCTCTCCTCCCTGCTCTGCCCAAGTCAATTATCATTTAATTTCAGTGGGTAGATAGCTAAATGTGGAAAATAAATATGACTTTGGTTAGCTGGAGGACCAAGAGGTCTTCGTGTTGCTATTTCTCTATCCAGTAACTAGAACACAGCATACACAATTAATCCAGATGACAACTGGAGTTACGTTTACATATATTTATATATGCACACAAAATGAATATTCAAGCCTGTTTTCTGTTTGGCACTTGAGAAGCACAGGTGCAAAAATCTCACTATTAGCCAGACAAATCCCAACACCTCTAGAGGAAAGACAGAACAGCTCCAAAGAGGAAAGTTCTCTTTTGTCTGCCTTAACTGCTTTTCCTGTGACTTTATATATAAAACATACAATGGGGTTCCTACCTCGCTGTGATTCAGACTGAACTGATCTCTCCCTCCAAGCCTGCCAAAGGTGAAACACATCCAACACTGCATAAATTGGCTTTCTGTTGATTTCAACTTGAGCTAGGTCTGATGAATGTGGTATAGTCCTCTGATCTGATTATACCTCCTCAGAACTCCTGAGAAGGTTAGAAGCTAATGGGAAGAAAATGTGTAGGGCATGATTTTGTGTGGGAATGCATTCAAATGAGCCACCCCAAAGTGAAATATGAGATCTTAAGATGTTCCTTCAAGTACATATGAATGTGTGTGTGTAACTCCAATCCTTGCCTTCATGCATTCAAGGATTCTGGGTGTGGATGAACTGGGAGGGAAGTCAGCAGGTACAACCTTGATATGCCTCTCCACAGTCCCATTGGCACCTGAACAGGACTACGCTGGTAAGAGAGGAATATACCATGTCAATAACAGTATTGGCTCTAAGTTCTCTACATAAACAGGCCTTCATATACTAAAACCAGATTGCATTGCTACAGTTTGCCTTGCTACATGTAAATAAATAGATGGCAGAGAGATGGGTTTTAATTTAACTTTCTTTCATGCACATCTTTTGTATGGGCAATTTCACCCTGCCCCAACCATAGTTTTCAGTCACTTAATGAATGCCACTCTCTCACCTGCAGTCTGAGTGGCACAGTCTAGTAACCATTTCACCACATGATGAACAAATTTGCTGAGAGCGCTTCTAGCTAAATAGGAATGAGAAATGTCAGAAATCAGAACCTGCTTCTTCAGTTATTTAAAGCCTTCTAAAAACTGGTGGGCTTTGAAAACACACCTCCCACTTCACATGGAGGATGGAACAAACTTGTTTTTTTCCTGCTCTGGAGGGTAGGACTCAAAGCAATGGATTCAAGTTACAAGAAAAGAGATCTTGACTAAGCACCAGGAAGAACTTTTTGACTGGAAGAGCTGTCATAGAATCATAGAGTTGTAGAGCTGGAAGGGACCACGAGGATCATCTAGTCCAGGCATAGGCAAACTCGGCCCTCCAGATGTTTTGGGACTACAACTCCCGTCATCCCTAGCTAACAGGACCAGTGGTCAGGGATGATGGGAGTTGTAGTCCCAAAACATCTGGAGGGCCGAGTTTGCCTATGCCTGAATTCTAGTCCAACCTCCTACTGTGCCTAGCTCCTCCCCAGAACAAAAAGAGGTATGAAGAGGGCAGAACAAAAAGAGACAAGGTGTTGGAGTCTCAGATTGCTCGGGAAGGACCTTGGGTAAGGAGGCGGCTTAGGAAGCTGTGGGAAGGTAGGGACCTTCAGTCCTCACAACAGTCTTGTTGGGACAAACTCTACTGGGAAGATTTTCTATGCTCACTAGGCCTGACCTCCTGAGCTCTTTGTTTCTTTGAATAAAGTGTTCACTGAAGCTGTGTGAGTTATTACTGACCTGCTCCTGGCACCTGCCCCTGACATAATCACATGAGAATCTCTGAAGCACTGAGAAGCTGGCCACTTCGCCCAGTACAATAAATCCACAGGTCAAGAAATCAATGGGTTTAAAATACGAGAGAAATGAATGGAGTTTTCTTCTTAATTGGAACCCAATAGTTTGGTTTGTTGACCAACCCCTTTCTACAAATCTTCAAAAGCCTGGAGATATTTGTATTATGGAATAATTTATATTCCATTTGGTCATCTGCCTTGCCTGGCACAGTTGCCCTCTTTGCTGAGTGAATGCCAATAGCAGGGCACTAAATTGCAAGGCCTGCAGAACAAATCAGAGGCTGTTGCATCTAGATTCCTCCCCCAACAAGTCTCAAGCAAATGAATGAAGATTGTGCAGAAGTCACACTGGATGAATCCAATGTGGACTCCAGGGAGAGCATGGCTGGTAGTCTCAGCACACTTGCTTGGAAGCACGTCCCTTTGAAATCAGTGGAATTTTAAATCTAAGTAAATGTGTTAAGACTGGGGACAACTTTCACCAGTGGAAAGCCTCCAGCCTATCCCCATGATTCAGTGTGATAGTTTATTGGGGACTTGGTGGTGCTCACGCCTGAACATTTTTGTTCAGCGCCCACATGATGTAGTATCCATTAAAATGTCATCCTGTATTATTTTCTCATTTAATCTAGGTTTACCATTACTGCAAAAGATCAAGTAACTAAACAAATGAACAACACAGGAAGACTAAATCCAGAGGCAGAGGGAAGTGGTGGAATAGGCAAAGCACTAATTCCCGCAGTAAACTGTCACATGGAAGCAACTGCTGTTTGTCTTCATGGTGAGTTCACACATGCACACTCAGCCATTTTGTGGATCACAAACTCAAGTGTTGGCCTGTAAAACAGAGTCAAAATCGAAGCAATATGGGAGCCCCTTACTTTTTTTCTATTTCTCAGAAAACAACAGCTAGGGCCCCCAATTTGGCTCTGGTCTGCTGCATGGGGTAAGAGGCATTTTTGTTTAGCTCTTTGCTCTCACATTGATTCCCTGACTTAAAACTGCTCTTTGAAGTTTAGGCCCAGGTTATCTGAAAAACCATATCCTCCCATACAAACCTGCCTGGGTTCTGAGACTTTGGATGGATCTACACATAAGAAAAGAGGGGGGTGGGAACCATGGAAAAATCGCATCGAAAATTTGTTTGCTCTCCAGCACCATCTGGTGTTGCATATTTATAACGCATTCAAAGCATTTTTTTTTTTTACAAATGTAGCTGAGTCCCTTTAGGAAAGACTCTTCTCTCGGTCCCTCACAGACAGGTTTGCTGAGGATGCAGCGGCAGGCCCTATTGGTGGCTGTTCCCAGACAACTTTGGAACTCCCTCCCTAAAGAAGCTAGACTTTCTCCTCCCTCCTTGCTGTCCTTCTGTTGGCAAGCAAAGATTCTTTTGTTTCAACAGTCATTTGGGAACTGACTGTTTTTGAAGGAAAGGGCTTTTAATAGTGCTGTGATGTTTTTATTACTTGTATTTTAATATATTTATTTTTAATTATTGCTTTAATTCTATTAGAGGTTGATTACTTTGTAACAATGATTTTTAAACATTTTTTTAATGCTTTTTGTATTTACGTGTGTTTTTAATCAGCAACATGGTCTATAGGAATACGTTCTGCACACTAATGAAGTTATGGCCATTTACCTTCAGTAAGGTGAAGCTGGCAAAAAAGGGAAACTGTGCAGTCTTGAGGCCGTTTTTCTCCCTTGCATGGCATATATTGGCAAAGCTTCAGAGCAAGGGCTATATACCGCGACTGATTTACACTTTCACAATTGACAGAAACTGCCATTCATTCGAAGAAAAAGAAGGCATGAGGGTGAATTCCACTTGCTTTGATGGGCCAATAATTCAAAGTAGTACCCTCCATCAATATTCCCAATGAATTTTGCTGTAAGGTGAATGAGAACTTTTATTTGAGTCAGGGTAGGTTTCAAGGTTGCCACCTTCCCCCCTTCTTTTTAAATGATCCCTGCTCTTGTGCTTTTAAAGCAGGCATAGGCAAACTCCAGCCCTCCAGATGTTTGGGACTACAGTTCCCATCATCCCTGACCACTGGTCCTGTTAGCTAGGGATGATGGGAATTGTAGTCCCAAACATCTGGAGGGCTGGAGTTTTCCTATGCCTGTTTTAAAGCATCCTAACTTTCAGAAATGTAGGAAATTAAGCACCTCATTCAGCGCAGAAAGAAAAAGGCCTGGTTTGGATGTAACACTATGGCATAGTGTTACGTGCACAAGCCTTGAGCTCTTGTGTTCTCCCTCTTCAAGTGTGGCTATGAGGAAGGAATTGGACACTTTCACTTCTATTTTCAATTAACAACAGTTTATTGTTATGTCCAAATACTAATCTGTGCTTACAGACATAGGGGTGTACTGAATGCTAGTCCTACTTGGAGTAGACCTGCTGACATTAAGGGGTACAATTAATTTAAGCACGCTTAAGTAGAATACTTAAGTGATAAACCTTAAGTAGAATACCTTAGTGATAAACTATGACTAGTTAAAAATGGAAGACAAAACTTCTAATCTCCTCCTAGTCACGCTGGGGGAAGAGAAATGAAGGAAGAATGCAGTTGTTTGAGATTTGTGCTAATAATGCTTAATAATATTTTACTGTTGCATCCGAAGGTAGCCAAAGGCTTAGTTCGGACATCACACCAAACCATATATTGTGGTAACCAAAACGATGGCTCAAATTTCCAAGTCATGCAAACCATAATTTAGAGTTCCTGTTTTCCTTCTGCACAACACTCCCATATCTAGTGTAGCAGATCATGCAGATGGAGCAACCGTTGTAACTAAGGTTTGACAATTCAGACATCATACCAGACCATGGTTTGTAATCACCACAGGTTGCAAACCTACATCAAACCATGTTTCTTGTGGCAAGTTCTAAAGATCTGAGGGTAGACTGCAGGGTGGCTTCCTAGGTCTAAGAAACACTCTCTGCAGCCCATGCTGGGCCTCAAACTGAGGGAAGGGTTCACACATTCATGCATATCAATTGATGACTGCAACATCAAGTGACCACTTTTTTGTGAATGGTCACCATGGATATTAATAGCACCAGTAGGAATTTAATATGACCTAAGATGCCAAATTTTTATGACATAAGTTCATACAGCTGCCTGTATGATTCTTCAAACATCACCTAAAAGTGTGTGTGTGTGTGTGTGTGTGTGTGTGTGTGTGTGTAGCAGGATTGTGCTTGCTGATCCTCACTCCATGTGTGTTTATCAGTATCTGTGAAGATAACCACTGTACACACAACCAAGGGTTCTACATCGGAAAGGTCCCCAAGTTGTGCACACAAGCAGAGATGGGGAACCTGTTTCAGTCTGAAGGCTACATACCCTTGTGAGACACCTCCAGGAGTGGGGTGCATGCCAGTAGTGGCCGGGCCAGAGTCAAAAGTGGGTGGTGCCAGAGACCAAAATGGATTGAGGAATGGATACTCAATCTTTGACTTTGACTACTGAACCACAGGTTACACTTGAGCCACACACAGAGCTCTCCATACTCTACACAGGCAGAGTTATTATCACAGTTCAAGGACACATTCCAGCCCGGCAAAAGCTTTTATGGATAGTGCAGGGGATTGCTAAGGGAGAGGGCATGTGGCTTGGGGATTGTTGTGACTTGGAAAGTGGTCTGACAGAAAGGCTAACAGAAGCTGAGATTTCACCACCTTGGTATAAAGCCCATGAGTGAATGCTTTGGTACAAACATAGGCTCTTTTTTCATAAGGAGTATTCCCACCTTGCATTCAACAAGTGAACCCAAGAACACAGATTTTTGAGCTGTACTATTATATTCCACTGTTCACATGTAATGTTCAATGAGTATACAGTCCGTGTACTTGTGTACACAATAGCAGAGCAGCAGGTATGTCAGCATGTACACTTTCCCCACACAAACACTAATACATGTGTAGAGACAGCGTGTTCCTGTGTTCAGAGTAACGTATAGACAAGCCTATAGATTGCAACAGATGCATGACAGGTAAATGGTTCTGCCTTTCTCTCTGCACACCTTCCACGGAATATGTGAAATTTCCTCAGGGGCAGAGTTATCAAGTACAGAGAAATCAAGAGATGAATGTTTGTTAGTGTGTGTGTGTGTGTGTGTGTGTGTGTGTGTGTGTGTGAACCAGACCTAGGATGCACACCACTGAAAAATTAGACAGGCTCCCCTATCCTGCCTCGGTAACAGATATGTGGTTACAGGCTAAATTTGGAGACAGGCATCCATTTACTAGATGTTACAGGGAACGAAACCAACACCGTGATCTCACTGAGTGGTTACAGATAACCCTTTGAAAAATGTCTTCTCTTTACGATAGGATTTCAAGTCGTAAATATCAAGTACACTGTGGTCTAGGATTTCTGTTCGCATTACACTAACAAGGAAGAACAATGCACTTAATTGGGCCAAATAGGCCAGTCAAAATCAACCGGCAAGGACCTAATGAAGAGGGTGAGAAACTCTGGTTACCTTTCATAACTTTATTATCAGGGATGGCCCAAGATGTTTTGCCACTTAAGACAAAGCAGAAAATGCTGCCGCCCTCACTGCTGTTGCCGCCTGAGGCAACGTGGAGAAGCCCTGGCATGCTGAAGGTGATGCAAGGGAATGAAGGAGACCACAGAGGAGCAAGCAGCAGCTGTGGTCCCCTCTTCCCAGGCAACACACAGATGACAAGCGAAGGTGGTGGCAATCAGGACGTTCCTGGGGCTCCAGGATCTGCTGATCCTCCCAGCTGCCCCCCACACTGCCGCCTTAGGCAACTGCCTCATTGAGTCTCATGGGTGTGCCTGCCGGCCTTGCTTTATACAACAACAAAAATGTCTCTTTATTCAGAACAATCACCTTTATAGGTACAACTTGCTCTTGATTCTGTGATTCCAAAGTCAGATTGCTGATCTCCTTATAGAACACAGATAAGCTGGCTAGTGCACCATCGTAGGGAAACTGGCCCCAATCTAGAGATGCATATAGGCTTCAGTTTATTGTGAAGCCCCTGATGGTTGGCAAGAGAAGGGGTTTCCTGCACTGAGTTCACCCTCCTCCATTATAGGGTGGGAGGGATGGGGGTGGGGGAGAGGAAGCACAAACACAGCAGATGATCTCTGGATCAGAGCTGGAAACACAAAACAATGGATGGAGGTGCAGAGTCCTCTCTTTCAAGCTGAAGCCTCAGAATAGTGGAAGAGAAACTACCTGTGGGTACCAGTTTTTGCACACAGAATGACACTTGCTGGGTTTGGATATTGATGTTCTCTGTTCCTTAGACTCAACCAACATTATGCAGTATTTATTTCCCAATTGTGGGATCGGTTATGTGGTTTTACAGAGCAGAAATGCTCTGTTATGTGGATTTTTAAAAGCCCCTATTAACAGATGTCAATATAACGTTTTAAAAATAATAAAGTAAAACAGATTTAGAACTTGATCTGGGATAATATTAAGAATGTTCTTATCACACTTATGCAAGGCTTGTTTTCAAATCCTTGCCATGTAAGCCTAGTTACCAAGCAGTAGGGGATATTATAGGATTATATAAGAGAACGTAGCTGCAATTAACTGTCCTCTTAATTATCTAATACATATGGAAACCTATTCCAGAGAGATGTCACAGAATGATATTTACATCAACATGGGATCAGTGAATTGTAAAATTTACTGTTAAAGTCATGAGGACCGCAGCGGAATGCAATACGGTTTATTAATTAGTATAACAAATTAGCTCTGTTTTGATGATCCGCACTATTTGAAAAATAATAACAACTTGATTAAAATCAATGTTGAAAGAAAGAGTGGAAATGAATTATTTAGGGGATGATAATTTTATTTATATTTTTATTATTTAATTTTAAAACCCTCAAGGCAGCTAACAAAAAATTAAATTACGTCACTCTGTTCTGAAGTGATATGGAACACATTGGTCCAAATTTGTGACACTTGTGAGCCCTGTTTACTTTGTGGACAAAGATTTAACATCAGTCTGTCTGGAAAAAGTTACCCTCTGAACTTGAAAACCCCTACTCCATGTGTATGTATGAATCTCTGTAGTTATCTACTAGTAAAGGAAGAACATTCTGCAGGTACCCAGGAGAAATTCAGTTCTTCTTACTGCTTATTTCCCAGTCTATAGCTCTGGTACTGAAAACAGATGCTAGGGTGGCGAGCTGGCAAGTAGATGAGGTTTGCTGAGCATGACATCACAGTGAGCCAGTCCACTAGCCTTAGAGGCCAGTTTCGAGATAGGCAGTAGAAGCTGGTCAATTAGGATGAAAGGGAAACTGCTCCATGAACCTCAGTCTGTCCTTGACCAACTCCCACTTGCCTCCCTTCTTACTCTTAGCCAGTTCCTGGGATGGGAATTGTCTGTCAATGCTTCTGGCTCAGTCCCTGTCCCTCCCTACCAGTCCTCATGGGCACCAGCCACCACTGCAGAGAGCAATGATGTCATCATGCTTGTCTCTAAAGGCTGGCATGTAAGCCTATCACGGTGGAACCCATACATTCCACTGGTCCCCTTCTCCATAACCTTGTCCCAGCAGCAGCCAAAAGTATGCACCCATATTGATCCTTGGTCATCCTATAGGCTGGTGGAGAAATAAATGGTCCAGGTAGGAAGCCATACATCCAGTTTCGCCCAGACGCGCGCCCCCCCCCAATACATGGTATCTAGATAAACCATACAGGCAGCCAGATACCCTTCAGTTCAAAATATAATCGCATAGTCTAAAATGGATGTTAAACCTGCATCGTGCTGCAATGTTAAAATTTCAAATCAAGTAAACATAATTGCTTGGGCATTAATAGAAATATCTCCCCAAGCCCATTGTGATCTCATGTTGTACGTGTGTGTGTGTGTGTGTGTGTGTGTGTGTGTAAAACTTGTATAAGGCATTTCATGTTTTGCTTCTTGAGGATCGATTTTAGCAATGACTTTTGGCCGAAAACTAGAACCAGGACTAAACTGAACAGCTCTCAGTCTGCATCCAAAGGGAAATACTGAATTGCATGGGTTGAACTGCTACACGTTTATTTTTGTTTAGATTCAAGACATTTTCACAAAAATGTATATATCTTCAACAAAGTGCAATACTGCAGGGAACTGCCCATTCCATAAAGCACGTTATGGAAGGCAAGAGTGGCAGAATTCAAGAGATGCAAGGCAAAAATAATAATAAAAAAGAGGAAGAATCCATACTGATTAAACCAGAACAAATACCCTGCTCAGCATCTATATTTTCAATTTATAGTGAATTCCACTTCTAACAGATAATTTTATTTTGTTTTAAAGAAGGAAAAAAAAGGCAAAAAAAAAAAAATCTCTATGAATACAGTCCCAGAAAAGAGTGGCTTTCCATCGGTGATCACCTGTGTGCAGGTGGAGGTAACAGGATGGAGCTGTGATGGACAGGATGGCAGTGACTACGACAAGTGTGCTTCAATGCGAAGCCAATGGAGTCCTTGCCGAACGTAACGGACCAGGTGGGTCATACTGCTGTGTTGCGATAATGGAGCTATCACCAAGTCCAGCTCTGTGAAGAACTCTGCAAAATAAAAATAAAAATAAGGAAGTGAACTCCTATCTGGGATAACTGAACAAATGCATTCACAAAGTATTATGATTATTTATTAAATCTGTAATCCAGATTTAATTCCCTTCCTCCAAAGATCACAGGGCAGTTTACAACATAATACAAAAGGAGAATACAAAATCCATAACAAAACAAAACAGCAACAACACACACACCAATGTTAGCTGTGTCCATTAACTTTAATAGGTCTCCTCTGAGTAGGCTAGCATCAATGCTTCCCCCCCCCAGTGTATCAGTCATGATTTGCAGAACTGAGTGGGCTACATTTTTAAGGAGTCAAGAGATGGGGCTTATTAGAGTAACAAAGGTGGCTTGTTACAAAATATGCAATTTGAGATTTTCAGCAGCTGATTATTTCTGCACTTAGCTTTAGGAATAATAATAGCTGGTTATGGTTTCTCTCTACTGGCTGAGCACCTGAGCTGCTTTGACTCAATTCCAAGCAGAATTGCTTGCGGGGGAAGAGAACCTGGTGATCTTTTAACATTCAGAGCATGAGGTAGAAAACAAAAACATATGTACAACCAATATATAACAACAACAACAACAACAACAACAACAACAACAACAACAACAACAAACAAACAAATAATAATAGTACCAAGGAAACAAATAAAAGGTAAAACAAGTTATGCAGTTGACTAGGAAGTTGCGATTCTCACATTCCTCCCCTCATTTCTGACTTGCCATTTGAATCACCACATGTAAGCATATATGCAATCTCATGTTGCTTTACTTAGCACAGTGGGAGGGTGTGACTGCTCTTTGCTTGCCTCCTGGTCCAGCCACTACAGGCTGTTGCAAATGCACCAGTGGAACCAAGCCAGCTCTGTTGTCTGTGTGTTTATTCTGTGCCAATCTCCTGTCACCTCTCCCTCCAGGTAAGCTGCTGTGATGCCTTTGGCAGCAGACCAGGTAAGCACTTGCCCTTCTTCCCCAGCAGCTGCCCCTCTTAGCATAAGTCAGCCTTCCTCAACCAGATGCCTTTCAGATGCTTTGGAATGCTGTTGCCATCAGGCCCAGTCAAAATATCTAGAGGGAACCAAGTTGAGGAACACTAGCACAGATGCACTGGGAATCTACATTAGTTTGCTGGAACAAATAAATTCTATTGGTTTTTAGGGAGTCTCAAAAATGCAGAAGGGGATTAACTACCCATCGTGATTTGTTATCATTCCAAAGTTGTCTGAACCATTTCCAACCTGGTTTGAATGACACAACATGGTAAACCACAGCCAATGTATGAATGGTTACAAGGTGTAACTTGGGTTGACTCCCACCTTTTGCCACACACACACACACACACACACACACCTTGCAAAAATATGAGCCCTGAAATGCAGGTGAATTGCAGCAATGACTTTAAAAAATAAATATATTGCAAGCTGCTGTGGAAATGTGGCAGACCAAATACTAAAATTAGAAAAAACGAGAAGCTGAAATTGGCTGATCCAACTTCCCTATGTGAGAGTGAACCTGGGACCTTCTTTAGGCAAAGGTTGTGCTCTATCACTGAGTTACAGTCGGTTGCTGCTTTCCAAGTCCAAACATCAGTCATGCTCCTGCAGCTCCCTTCAAAGAAGCATCAGCCATCCATTTTTCCTCTCACCTACGCTTGTCAGTGTCAACAACGGTGAAGAGTCTGCTTTAATCTGAATCCACTAGATGAGTCATGGACTCAAGGCAAACAGAATGACCTGGCTTTCAGCAAATTTGTCATAAGAGGCAGCTCCACATGAACACCATTAGTGTTGTAGATGCAATGTCCGCCCCTCCCCCCCACAAAAATTGACTTTTAAGCAAGCTGGAAAAGGCCAAAGCTGAGATATCATTCACAGTCTCAAATGTGGACCTCATTTGCTCAGCTCCCACTTGTCGGTACTTGGAACTCAGCATTCACACAGCTCAGCTGTACCTAATTATGTTTGTCAGAAGAGTCCTTCAAATGTCACTTTCACATTTTGTTCCCTACTAAAAAATAAATGTATAGAGCACCAATTATGGATAACCAACTTTAGTCATACTCAGTCTGTTGAAATCAATGGACTTACTCAGTGTTATTTTTATGGGGAAAGGTGCCAGAACTCACCACAAATGTTCCCCTTGTTCTCTTATAACGGCAACGGCACCCACCTGAGAGGTGCTCAGTTCTGGCTGATAGAAAGCACTGGGCTTACTTAAGTCCATTTCTTTCAGTGGGTCTACTTTGAGTATGGTCACCTGCACAACATTCTTGAAAGGTGGTACAGGCAACTCTCAGCTTAAGTTATGTTCTGGATACAGCGAGTAAAGTCAAGATTGTGTATAGTCAAAACACATTGGATTCAATGGTGCGTGAGAGTGCCAAAGTCTCCCCCCCCCTCTGACATCCACCCCCTTTTAATTATTTAAGATTTTTTTTTTGCCGCGTGTAAAGCTGAATGTGAGTAGGTTACCTGTGCATAAGTTGCAAGCTACCTTTACAGAAATGTATTAAATAGAAATAGGTAGGGGGCCCACCAGATGGTGCCTTTTCTACAGCCCCCCCCAACTTGGAACTGGTTCTCATGAGGACTAGAAACATCCTTTCTTTTAAACAAAAGAGAGGGAAGTGGACTTTCTCTGGTTCCTGCATATAGGGCCTAGGGAAAGAATGTAATAAGCAACCACCACCAGAGACATTCACATTCTTTAGATCAGAGAAATCATGGAAACAGTGTGAGGCACCTTTGTTTTCTCTTGCCAGCTTGTCAGCCATGTCCCAGTGCTCATAGCTTCGCAGGATGTTGTTGGTGATGTTGACGTGGCTGGCCGCCATTTGGTGGATGCGCTGGGGAATGCTTACGTTCCCTGACGAGGAAGATCCTGAAGCACCCATGGCGTTCCCAACTGAGCCAATGGGCGATGGGCTCAGAGACACGGGAGATGGTGTTCCTGTGCTCCTGGGAAAAGGGAAAGAGAATGAGGTTCCACCTTACGGGAAATTTCCTAGTTGTTGACGGGCAGAGTTTGCTGAAATGCTTTGTTTTAGGTAGTGCAAACTGGTCTATTGAGACAAATGAAGCACCTCTGTCCCACCAGTCTGCCTTCAGCCACTTAAAACTTGCCTGCCTTCTTCCTTGAAAAGGGGGTGGCCTTGGCTATCAGCTTCCCCCTCCTTAGTTTTCAGTGCTGCCCCTTGTAGAACTCAGCGGAAAGGAGGATGTGGACATAATTACTGGCTCTGGCGCTACCTACTGTTAGGCTCCCACCCTTCTGTCCCCGCCAGTCTCAGGAGAGAACCAGCCACCACTGGAATTAAGAAGTGGAGGAGAATCAAACATTCACCAGAGAGGTATATTGGATCACACCTGTAAGAAGCTTTATGAAAGGGGTTGGAGGTGAATGGATGCACTTCCAGCCCTATTGAAGGAAACATATGCCAAGGCCCTCGCAGGATGCCGGCCAGCCAGCTGAACAAGGCAGTTCACAACACAGATCAAGGAATATGCGCCACCAGCGATGGTCTGTACAATCTCTGTGACCAAATATGAATTTGCCTTGTTGCCATGGGAACCTCAGGGAAGAAGATTTCTTCCTCCCCCACCCTAATGAAAGCAGTGGGGGCTTCCCCACTTTTTGCTTAGCACTCTAGCATGAAACCAACAGCAAAGGAAAGCAAAGGAAAGCAAACAAGCTTTTAGCTGCAGATTCTTCCTGTTGTAAGGAATGGAAGCTGGACTCTTTCAACTCAGCTGGGCTATGGTCTTAACACCCATTCCCTCCCCTGCTTGTTTGTAACAGAGAATGCTAAGCACCTCACCAGACTACAATTTCAAGCATTCATTGGGATAAGACATGGCAGAAGCTGACATAAGACTAAATTTGTCCATCTAGCCCAGCTATTGCAGGGACAGGGAACTTTTGACCCTTCATATGTTGTGGGACTCCAAGTCCCATCAGCCTCAGCCGATATGGCTGATGGTCAGGGATGATGGGTGTTGTAGTCAGACAACTTCTGGAGGGCTGAAGGATTTCAGGCAAAGTTCCATGGAGAGAATTTTGGTAACTGGGGATGACTGAAAACAACAATATACATACATTTACTTTTTAAAAAACCCTATTCATGCTATGAACACTATTTTTCAGATTGCATAGTTAAGAAAGAATCAAGTTAATCAAGCCATACAACTCCCAAGATTCCCAACATAAGCTCATCATGAGCTGTAATACTGTGGCTAATTTGCATATCGTATTAACATCATTACAATGTTTGACAATTAATCTGCTGGTTTCCCCCAACCACAACACCACTGTTAGTATTTGTCTATTCCTAATATTAAAAAAAATAGTGCTTCTCCCCAAAGCCACAGCCTACCTCTCAAAGCTGCTGTATAAGCTGATAGCATTATTACTATTATATTTTTAGAAATTATCATAGCAAGGCACTAACATTATTGTATAATGTTGCAAATGGACAGTTCTAAAGTTATATATACACAATGAGAAACACTTTTGCTTCATTTTTGTAGGGACAGTACCCCAGGTGCAACTTTAGCTTACCTAGAATTAAACAAACTGGGTATAGATTTTGCATTAAGGTTGCAGGAAAAATGTGTGTGTGTGTTGTGGCATGTATGTGTGTTGGGGGAGTAGGTAGTAACTGCCGCCATTTTGCAGGGAACAGCAGAAATAAATATATTTCATAGCTACAATGATTTTCCAACCTGCTGTTAGAAAACACTCAATGTGCATTATTGGCTTACTATCAAAGTATTTGGTGGAATGAACTAGGACTATTTGCTACAAAATCCAGCCCCTCTGCATAGTAAACAATGCACCATTTTGGAAGGCTCCCTATACAGGAAGGGCCATAGCTCGGTGGAAGAGCATCTGCTTTGCAAACCTAAGTTCCCAAGTTCAGTCCCTTGTATTTCCAGATGGTGCTGGGAGAGTCTCTTGCCCAAAATCCTGCAGAGCAAATGCCAGTCAGTATATAGACAATACTGAGCTGGAAGGACTGATGGTCTGACTCAGCATAAGGCAGCTTCCTAGGTCCCTAAAGAGCACTGGGGTAAGCACAACTAAAAATACTTCTATAGATGCCCTTAAGAACTTCTGTGGCGGCTTGTTTCTATTTGGCACCGATTCATCTGGGCAGTGTTTTACAAGAAGCTGTGCTTTAAGTTACCTACTTAGAGCTAAGCTAATGCTCTCATATGGATTTTCTTCTAATTCTAACACCAGCAATTAGGAAACATCTGCCAGCTGAAAGCCCCACTGTGGGGCCTGCCCTTGCAGTGTTGTGCACTCAAAGAGAGCTCAATAAATTCTGGTTTCTGGGAATACAATTAACACCCTAAACGTAAACATTTGGGGGCATATGCAAAATCCCAAACACCTGTGCAACACAGCCATGACTTCAATACTGTCTACTGTTTATTGTTTGCTTTGGTTTAGATATAATAGGTTTTATTGTCATGGTTTCCCCCAAAATGACTTGGAATTTGGTGCAGATATTGAGAATTTCTGGTTAGAATTCTTTACCGCTTCCCCTTCATAGAATTACAATCCCCACATTTCTCTATGACAGGTGTGGAGAACCCAGTGGCGTAGCGTGGGGGGTGCAGGGGGTGCCGGCCGCACCGGGCGCAACATCTGGGGTTAGGGCAAATCCACGGGTTAGGGGGCGCAAATCCACAGGTTAGGGGGCGCAAATCCACGGGTTAGGGGGCGCAAATTACTTGCCTTGCCCCGGGTGCTGACAACCCACGCTACGCCGCTGGGAGAACCTTTCCAGCACAGGGACCACATTCCCTAAGAATAATAGAAACCTTGAGTAGGAAGGGACCCCAAGGGACATCTAGTCCAACTCCCTCCAATGCAGGAATCCTTTTGCCCAATGTGGGGTTTGAACCCACAACCCTGAGATAAACAGTCTCATGTGCTATGCTACCAAATGAGCTAAGCAGCCTTCTGGGGAATCATCTGCAAACAAAGCATATGTGCTAACACTTAGCTGCAGTTGTCTAGTGCATGGGCGTAGCCAAGGGCGGGGTAAAAATTGGGGTTACATTGCAACCATCAATGCAGATCTCAGTGTGTTGCCTTTCAGGTAGGTCTGTTATTTTCTGTGCACGTACATGGGCAAATTATTTGGACTGCTACAATATCTTGAGTGATTTAAGTTGTGTGTTCCGTAAAGTTGCATTCTACTTAACAGAACTTGCACACCATTCTCTTGAAATGGAAGCCCCCCTGTGTTTTAAGTGTCCCTAAATGCTTAGCTTTGGAGCATGCAGGGGCTAAACAACACCCCTTTGATGTCAACTGGCAGCTCTGCGGCAGAAATAATAATAGGTTTTCAACCCTCTGTGGCCCCAGACCACTTAGCTATGGTCCCTTCTCCACTGTGTCTTCTGCTACACCTTAGTTGTATGCTACTCTGCTTAACCAGGTAAAAGGAAAATCTTTCATATACACAGAAGACCAGCCCACCAATGACTGAAAAATAACAACCAATTCACACCATATATTAGTTCTTTCTGTTCACAAGCAGCACCTGCCCTGCGCAACCTGTGACTCACAAAATCAAATGGCAAGGAATCAACAAGGCTGGTTAGTGACAACTCTTCCCGTTTCTGTCCCAGCCGGACAACAGAAAAGAAGGTTTTATTAAGCTCCTGGTTGGCAACACCTGATGGGTTATTGGTTCAGTTCAGTTTGGTGGGTCTCAAGGTACAAAGGCCTGGACCACAGCATGTGCATGAGTTAGAAATGCAAGCCTGATTGATACTATATTGGTTGCAGATTTGTTACCACACGAAGTTCAATGGGCTACTGTTGGTATATAAATCCCTTAACAAGTTTGAGACCACTTTACTTGTAGGATCTCCTTACTCTGTATGTGCCCACTCAGCCAATTTGCTGAAAGAAATCATTTGTTTAGTGTGGCAGCACTGACACTTTGGAACTCCCTGCCTATTGATATCAGGCGGGCGCCATCACTGTACTCCTTCTGGTGCCTGCTAAAACCATTTCTGTTTAGACAGGTTTACCCAGTTATTTAGAATGTTGGTGCAAGTTTTAATCTGTTTTTACGTCTACTGTTACTTTAACTTTTAAAAAATCTTCAATTATTGTTGTCTTTTTAAAATTGTTTTATCTTTTTGGTAAACCACTTTGTTAAAAAAGCAAAACAACCACCTTCAATTTAGATGTGTATAAATTTTATTAAATAAAATAAAGCTGCTTTAGTTTTAATATAAGGGTCCAGTTAATCGGTTGAATAAGTGCATTCATGTATTCACCACTATTATGCTTCCAGTTTTATTAAACAGCACTTACCATTTATCAATGAAATATTCATTGGCCTTTCATTACTGAACAAATCTTTTTTGGGGGGGGCAGGGCGGGCTGGAATCATTGCCCTGGAGATTAACTATTTTGGCATCCTGGAACACCATGATACTTCCTACTCGATTAACAGCTCTTTTTATGTTCCTCATTTGGCTTTAAAAACCGCGCTGATGAAGAGAGTGGGATCGATCAATCCACACAAGGTTTCTCCTTGTTCTGCATGCCAAACTAACTCATGCAACATTTCATCGTAATATAACTACTTATCTTCATCAACGAATAAAGCCCTCACCCCTCTATCCCATCTAACTGGTCGTTTCCCACAAAGAGAGAATACTCACTTTCCATTGCCTCCCCAAGGAGAAGGGGCCTGTGAAACTTTGGAACAATTCTGTAAGAAAAACAAGTTTGGGGGGGGGGGGAGAGAGAGAAAGAAACAGGTCTTTGTTCACTCAGCAGCAGACACAAAGGAAGATTTACATTGCATTAATATTGATCAGCGCAAAGGAAGGCATTACCTACTTCAGTAGCAAAGCAGAAGGTGATATATATATATATATATATATATATATATATATATATCCATACCAGCATAATAATCCCTTTTAAACTAAAAATAAAGGGTGAGGGGGAAACCTGCAGGTTGGATAATTAGTGGGCTCTAACTAGGATGATAAAAGTCAATGAAAGATGCTATATACCAGAACTCCAGAATAAATCAAGCACCTTTTGTGAAGGTGGTTTAATTATCTTTATCTAAAATTCCTTCTGCAAAGGATGTTTTTCACCTTGCAAGGGAAATCAGCAAACTTTACATCAGGACACAAAAGCTCAGGATGATAACTTGAAATGAGGAGAAATTGCATCTCATAATTGAAAAATATTCGTAAACTTGCACTGAAGACTGTGGTCTTGCTCATATTGGTAGGCCTGGGCTTTTTTGCTTCAAGCTGCCAATATCTGCGCATGTGTCCATGTTACAGCGAATACTCGGTATTTAATTAGCATTAGAAAATCCATATAAATCTGTGAATGCCCAGATATATTATGAATGTCAGCAGTGGTTGCTTACACACTAGGAAGCTTTAGCATTGCCAAGAGATTGCTATTCTACAGGGAGGCTGGAAATGACATTTAAATGATGTTTCCACATAGCATCAAATTTAGCATATATTTCTCATAGGCCCATGCTTGCAATATCTAACTTCAATAATATTTACTCAGAAGGAAGTCCCATTTAGCAAAGGACTTGCAGCTAATTAAAAGGTGGAAGAATCAAAGTAAAGCCACTTTAAGTAAAAGAAAGAAGAGCAAGGAGGAAGCTGAAAACTGATGGGCCAATTGCAGGAAGCAGCCTCAATGCTTATCTATGATGAGCTTCAGTGTGTGTGTGTGTGTGTGTGTGTGTGTGTGTGTGTGTGTGTGAAATTCACTACACCTTGGGGCTGAAAAAAACCATGTTTTAATACTACTACACGAATGAGCAGAAGTTACTCTCAGGCTTGCCTGCTCCACTCCACCACCCCCCCCCGGTGTAGCCTGGAGGATGAAATAATAAGCATTCACTTCCAGAATTTATTGTAACAAGTCAAGAAGATGATGTGGTTTATGACCCTGGCTTGTTAAAACCAGAGTATCTCCAGTTCAGTTTAAAGCAGGCATCCAACCTCTCCTCATATCAATGTTGCTGTAGGAGAGGGGAGTGGGAACTGCAAAACTCAAAGTATCACTGTTGTTTATGCTCTGTTAGCCAAAACTTCAAAGCAGACTAGTGTTCAAAAACACCCTAAGAATTAAGTGGATGAAAATTTTCATTCCAAATAAAGCAGGCAATGTGGATGCAACCACATGTCTTAATTGGCCCATTAGCATTATGTCCTACAACGGGGAGGGGACATAAACCAGTAAATGCTGCAATTCACAAAATTCATATGGGATTGTCAATGTACACACATAAATATCAATACTGAGGATATTAAATGTAACATGCACAGGTGCTGCAGTTGCCCCTCATACTGTTATGGGCTGACATTTACCACATGGGGCTTTTCACATGCTTACAGAAACACCATGGTCAGCTTACATAAATAGTTGCCATGTGCAAACCAGTTGCCCATCTGGAGTCAACCATGGCTCAACCTGTGGTTTTCTGTGTGGCACTCAGAGTAAGAGAAACAAACTGATGCTTACCTTAAAGTATTCCATAAGAGATCTGGAGTACTTCATAGCATTCTCCCTCTTTAGTTTAAACATTCTCTGGTAGAGAAGGGATAAGCATCGGTAGCTGTGTACAAGTTTTTTTTGGGGAAAAAAACACATTTCTTCTGTTTAATGAAATTGCAAACTAAACACAATCCAGTCCAAATTAAGCAGACCCAGAATCATATGTCCTCATTCCCCATCAGACTGTCAAGTTGCCCCTACCATGGTGAAGCTGCAATTATCTCACAATAATTTTAATGGGCTTCAAATCTGTAAAACCAAGAAAAATACATGTGCATCGGTCTGAAGTGCAACTGATATGAGTGGGAGAGACTGAGGCTGCAATCCTAACTCCATTAACTTGAGAGTAAGTCCCACTCAATTCAACAGCACTTACTCTTGAATAGACATGTTGGAATTGTGCTGTTAAGTGCATGCGTAATTCTCATTTCAATAAATGAGGATTCATAGAACCATAGAATTGTAGAGTGGGAAGGCACTCAGGGTCATCTGGTGCAACTCCCTGCAACGCAGGAATCTCAACACACAGCCCCTCATCCAATGTGAAGCCATACCGGACCCTGCTTAGCTTTGCAAATGTGTAAGCAGTTTTATTGCTGCATAAGTGCATGGGTTTGGCTGGATCATCTGCTCTACATATCGTTTGCTCTACATATTATCCTTTCTCTCCTACAAGGAGTTCGGGGCAGTGCACATGGCCTTTTGTGCCTATCCTCACAACAAGCCTGCGAAGTGTGTGGGGGGTGCACAACAGGAGTACTAATTGAGCTTCATGACTGAGCAAGGATTTGAACCTAGGTCTCTCCCCAAGCATAGCTCAGCACTCTAGTCACTTCACCACCATTTTGTTGCCTCTTTCCCTTTGGGTCCAGTCTTCACCCTCCCTTAGAGCGGGAACCTTTTTCCCTATGAAGGGCTGTTGACTCAAGGCGCGGGGGGGGGGGGGAGCAACTTTTCCACTTTTCTCAGTGGAAAGGTTACGTTAAGTAATATGTTTGAATGTTGAATGTATAAGTGTATGTCTATTGTCAATGGATAAAACAAACACCATTAGATGTACTATTGGATAAGTGGTGGTTATTGTATTTGAATTTGTTTAAAAACCATATACACACACAGAATGAAATTGTGTAAGAGGCCACATGAGAAACAAGTTGAGGGCCACATGCAACCCTTGGGACACAGGTTCCTCTCCCCATGGCCACAGGGAGGGAGGGAGGGAGGGAAAGCAAGCTGAGTGGAGGTTGCCTTTCTTTGAACCTGGGCACTGCTCACGTGCCTTGTTCACGTTCCTAAACAAGGAGGAGGACCATGGACTCTCCCATTGGGTGAGGACCCTTGGCAGCTGCCCAACAATATCTACCCTGCTGTTATATCTAAGTTGTCTAAACCAGGGCTGAGGAAGACAACTCACCATAGAACTGCCAGTTTCTTGTCTCCATCTGTGGCTGTAGAGCAAGTGAAGTTTTTCAGTCTCAAGGCATACCTTTAGTGGAGAGAGATTTAAGGGGGGAGGAGAAAAAGGAGAAGAGGGATGAAATATCGAGTGTCAGCAAGGATGCTTTGAGAAAAATGAGTGAGTCAAGCTATTGGTCCACCTAGACCTGGAGTGTTCTAATCCCCTTAGGAATTCAAAGGCAGAGATCTTTCCAGGTCTAGGCTCCTCAAGTGCTTTCAAACTTAGGGAGACTAGCATGTGGGCAATGCACTCTCAAACAAAACAGCTGTGTGGAGTGCATCACCTGTGACACTGAACTGCAGGAGGGGGCCCCTTGCCGCTCAACCGTTTCCTGTCCCGGCTTGCGAATAATAAAGTTGGGCAATTTCCTTTCCTTTCCTTCTCCCCCTCCCCTCCTTCCCTGATGAAAGTGTTCCTCACCACCCGCAACATTCCGCACACTTAAGCCTTCTGAAAATCAAATCATCATAGAAAAACCATTGTTCTGAGCCTTAATACAATTTCACAGGTACTTGTGTTAGAGTAAGTAATAGAGTTCAGTGTTGCGTAAGGAGGTTTTAAGGTATCCGGGCGGTCTCATTTACAAGGGAGTAATGGAGTGCAGGAGAAATGCACTGCTTTTACCGCACTGGATCACTGCCGCCCCTGTCGTCATCACCATTATGTGCTTCATATATAAAGGACCCTTTTAGTTCAGCGCTTTCTTTCTTCATTTTCTTCCTCCCCTGCCCCTTCTTGTGCTTTACGACAGCTTCTGTCATACTTGGTGGCTCAGGACAAATTAAGGTTTCGTATCCTTTGAGGATGTGCACGCTTAAAAAGGAAGGGATTTAAAGATACAATTAGTCTAAACAGCCTTGGCAGCCGTATTTCTGGCATCCTGAGTCACTGTGATGTGTTGCTCATTCTCACAAATCAATGTCATCTGTGTGCATCTGAGCCTTTGAATAGCTATAATTAGCAAAATGGATTAAAAAAAGAACCCCCAAAGGTCTGCTGGGAGGGAAGACAGCAGGAAGAGACAAGGGACATCACTTGCTTACACTGTATCTTCCAGCTCTGACAAATCCCCCCCACTCGCTCTCTCCAGGGTAAAATTGTATGTGAGGGCAACAGACTCATGGCTTTAAAATGTTATGTGCACCAATCATATGAACATAAGGAAAGCTTCTGTATCAGGCCAATGGCCCATCTAGCCCAGCATCTTGTTCTCATGGTGGCGAGCTAGATGCCTATGTGAAGCCTGAGCACAACAGTACTCTCCCCACTTGTGATTCCCACCCCCTGGCATCCAGAGTGCCACTGCCTTTACTAGTGCAGGTAGGACACAGCCTATGTGGCTCCCTCCCACAGTGGAGAAAAAGGGCAGGTTTACATATCAGAAAAGGTGCACAAGTGGTGCTTGATGCCTCTCTCTGCCCACAGATTACCTCCCCACACCTGTTTCTCTGAACACTTCCAACAGCTAGGATAGCACCTGGCATTGGAGCTCAGATAATGAAATGCAACATGAAGCGAGGGGGGAAGCTGTGAACGGGGTGAGGTTCAGCCCATCCAATGGATAGGTCTGGTTTAGTTGTGTTTTAGCATGTGATCATTCTGCTGCCCTGAAACCTCCTTTGTGATCTCCCCTTTCTGTTTAAACCAGAGCTGCACGCAAATACACATTCTGAAATATTTACAAGGCATATTATTTCCCCAAAGATAACAGCTTCTTTTCAAATCCGGTACATTTCTGCTATGTAAACAAATACTCATTCATAATGCAAAGCACGTACTATTTCCTCACTGATACTTCCCTGACATTGAATTCTTTCATGTTATAAATATACGTTTCTAAGGGGAAATCCCACTACTGCTAGGGAAAGTTGGTTCATATGCTGCGTGCACAATGCTTGGTCCTGTACATTTGGGTTGACACCTGACTTTTTAATGGCTTGCATGTGCAGATGAATGGCCATTGCACACACTGCTCCACAGGTATCACCTCAAACACAATATATTTCAGTGGAATCAATTCAGATGCCAGCTAGCTTGTCAGGAAGCAACTCTGCTCCCTTAGTCCTTCACATGCTTTGCAGGGGATTCACAAAATCAAAGAACTGTAGAGTTGGTTATACTGCACAACCCTTGTGGTCCCTTTCCAACTCTACAACTCTTTGATTCTATGGTCAAACCATGGTTTGCCCATTGCAAACCATTGCAAACCACGTGAGTGGCTCATGTGCCTCCTCCTCTTCTACTGGTTCAAGGTAATCAGGGCTGATATTCCCTTATAGGGCAAGATATAGTGGCTGCAAACCATAGTTTGCCTCCACATCAGCACTGTAGTTCAAAACCAGTCCAAGGTCCTTGATGCAGAATCTACTTGAAATTCAACAGGTAAAATAAAATAATTTCAATCCAGAGAATGGTTATGATCCTCCCTCCTTTGATTTTGGTGCCTATATAAGGCCCAATCTGTAGGGTTGGATTGCTCAGTCTTTCTGGTTTGTGTCAATTTCAAAACTGTTCATCCATCAGTCCATGTTTGCATGGAAATTCTTAAATAAATTCTTAAATAAATTCTTAAATAAATTCTTAAATAAACATTTTACTACAAAATGCATATTTAAATAGCAGTTTGTCTCAGTGCAGACATTTCTAAACTTTTACACACTTTTATCTTTTACGCATTTTGATATGGCTTTAGAGCTGAAGGCTGGATTGCATAATCTGGAGAAGCGTGAAATCCAAAGGGTAACTGCATTCCAATCTGCACATTGGTGTGGGAGGTGCAAATCAGATCTGTTCATATAAAAAAGCAGACTGAATGAAGATTCTCCTCCATCCTTATCTATCCTCTGAGGCCTTTGGATCTGGCCAAACTTTGCCAATCTGGAGCTTTACGGCTACTGTTGCTTATTTTTATATAGATAAAGATCCATAGTTATTTTAAAGTTACGCTCTGAGCTGCCTTAAGCATTATGGAAAAGCAGGCTAGCCATATTTCCTATAAAACAAGTAAATAAATAAATGGCAATAGTTTTAATACCTGCCATGTTTCAGCTGCTATTAAAAAGTGTTCCCATATTAAGTGAGAGTTGTTGCAGCAAAGGAAATTGAATTGAAAACTGCTCTGGGGCAGAACCTATTAATAACTCCAGGATCTTCAAGGAAATCTTATATTTACCAGCCCATAAATAGAGCTGGGTTAACTGATCAATAGATCTATCTTTATCTCTGTCAAGTTGAATTTAGCCAAAGACTGCTGATCACAACCACTACATGGGAAAGATCCTGCAAACTCCTTTTGAAATGAAGGCGTATAGTCTTTGAAATTTAGCATGCACATAAGATAAGACCCTCTTGGTTGGATTCAGACTAAGGGCTCACCCATGCTTCTGTTTGTACTGTGATTTCTAGACGTCATCCTATTCACTCTGATCACTGATTGCCTTTTTGTAAAGAAGGAAAGTTCCCCTCCCCTGCCAAACCCGTTTGACTCCCATGAAACAGCAACCACTGGAAACTGAAGCTAACAAAATTTTGGCATGCTTCTCTCATCCAGTAATACACATCTACGCAAGTCAAAAAAATTTTGTGTGTATGTGTGCATATACATGCAAAACAGGGGCTGAAAAGTTGAAACGAACTGACAAATTTCATTCTGGAACAATTTTTAACAGCCAAATTACAAACCTCTGGAAAACAGGGTTTATAACAGATATCCCAGTGGGCCTCCCTTTAATGTCTGGAATGATAAAACTATCCCTTTTAAAAGACAAGTGTCACTGCCAAATGGTGAAATTACTATGCTTTACTTCCACCCACTACATTTCAATTTTAATTTTATGAATATTGCAAATTATATAACACACACATTATAACCTCTAACGGGGCTAATTTATAAGAGCAGTGTCCATCAATTATAAATTTTCTGTGACATTAATAAAATGGCAAGAAGAACTAATTATGATGACTTCTGAGATGAAGATGCCTTGGACTAATCATTAATGAGGTCGAAATGATACTTTTAAAAAGCGTAGCAAGTTCTAATTATGAGTGAAATGAGATTATGAGAATGATCACAGGAAAGCCATTAACCTGATGAGTTCCACAGTCTCAGAGTACATAGTGTATGGAGATTTCGCCTCTAATGGATCGCGCTCCATAGCATTGCCGCACTCGATGAAGGAAAGGGCAGCGTCAGCATAATTCACCGCTTTGCCAAACTTTTCCACCTGAAAAGGGGAAGAAGCACATTCAAGATAATGCCACAGGTTTGACTTTGGGATAGGCATACACGAGCCCAATGGTTCATACATTTGTCAAAACCAGAGATGGTGAGCTCTTGTAGTCTTTATAGTCCCACTCCAGCAAAGAAGAGCCACAGCCCTATAGTTCAGCATCTGTAAGTGGCTTAATTGAATGGTTCTAAAGCCATGAACTTCAAATGAAGGATCAAAGTCTTCATTCACAGGTATATCTGCATCAACTGTACACTTTTCAGCCTTATCCATGCATTCATAAGTGGCCAAAATGAGCACGATAGCTCTGTCACCCTCTTCCACATTGTCCTCTACCAGTTGGAGGGAGACCGTTTGCAGCGGGAAAGCCTCCTCTATTCTTTAACTCCTCCTTCCAAATAGGAAGCAAACAGTAAACCATATCATTTTTAACCTCCCCCCCCAAACCCCCACATTTAAAACATCTGAGAAAAATTTAAAAGTCACGTATCTTCATAGCTGATAATTTTAAGGTTGCCACGAATGGTATTATACCTATTTATGCATAGGTTTTTATTTCTGCTGCTGAAGCAACAGTCAAGTCACAAACCAATGTGAAGCAAAGCCAAGTAAGTACATGAGACACCCAAGCAACACCTATAATGAGGTTGTATTATAGAAATCATTAATCTCCTTCAAGTTGGTGGCAGAATGTTTGGAAACTGCTATGAAATGGAAGACAGCCACCGGATAAGTCCCTGAAAAACAGTATCTTTCGGCCATCAAATGTTTCAGTGAACAGGACCTTTCTTATTTTTAAAATGCCTGCTGAAGGTGAATGAGGGAGACAGCCATAATGATATTTCAGGGTTCTAGAATGCGTGGGGAGCTTCTTTGCGTAGCAGAGGCTCCCTTTGAGTAAAACCCTTGAAGGGTAACTGGAACAGCAACAGTGTGTGAAGCTAGCATGCATGCACTCCCTTCTCTCTCTGACATTTACGCCACTTATGAATGCCTGAAGACAGCTTCTGTGTGCAGCTGATGTAGATATACACATGAACAACCATGACTTAACCACCAAGAAAGACTTAATGTATATTTGAAGGGCGGTTTGTTGATTTTGAGCCTCACCTGTGCACCCGCCTCCTTCTACATTACGATCAGTAAAGCCCTGAGGGGAACCCCTCTTCTGAAGACCCCTCTTCTGTAATCCTCTCCTCTCACATTGGGTGGAAATCCCTCACTGGTGCCAATGAAAAATAATGAGGAAAATCAACTGGCCCCAACTTGGTGGAACACTCTGTCACAAGAGACCAGGGCCCTGCGGGACTTGACATCTTTCCGCAGGGCCTGCAAGACAGAGCTGTTCCACCAGGCCTTTGGTTGGGACACAGTCTGACCCTTATGTTTCCCTCCCTTTATGGTTTCAATCTATGGGCTACATTTAAAATGAGGCTGCATTTTAAATTGCATTTTAACCTGTATTTTAAATTGTGCCCCCCCCCCGCTCATTATGTTTTTACTGTAATTTTATTGGTGTTAGCTGCCCTGAGCCTGGCTCTGGCCGGGGTATAAATAATTTTTTTTAAAAAAATTATTATTATTATTAAATTTCCCTTAAGATGAGGGGAGGAAAGTGTTAAATTCCCTCTCTGTGCATGTTCTGTTCCCATTATTTATCAACCACCCAAAACTGAT
This sequence comes from Podarcis muralis, assembly GCF_964188315.1. Lineage (NCBI taxonomy): Eukaryota > Metazoa > Chordata > Lepidosauria > Squamata > Lacertidae > Podarcis > Podarcis muralis. Next base: position 42,546,793 of record NC_135673.1, read on the forward strand.
GCAATTTGCACCGATTTTTATATAAAAAAAATACAACCCTCCCAACGCTAAGTGCAAAGATGACTCTAATGTCACACCTAGTTTGTCAGAAAAGTGACAGCTACTTGAGGTGACTTGATTGGACATGGAGATAACAAACTGCAGGCAAATCCAGGAAAAGAAAAGGGGGGCACGTGATGAGGGCCCTGGCAAGAATAACAGGAGGCTCAGGGATGGGGTAAAAAAATAGGGTCAAATACAGGTTGTTCCTTAGCCATGATGGATACATGAGAGGTCTGTGATGGTCATGTGAGGCTGCTGTCAAGTTGTTAAATGGTGCTTGTCTCTGCATTCCAGTCAGAGCATAGGGGATATTCAGCAACACCATGTGATGGGAAAGCGCTTCCTTCAGGCAGCAGCATGATGCACGGTGCCTTTTTGCATTAGTGCTGCATGAGAAACAGACTGAATTCTGCCAAAACAAAAAAAATTCTTTCCAGTAGCACCTTAAAGACCAACTAAGTTAGTTAGTTCTTGGTATGAGCTTTCGTGTACATGCACACTTCTTCAGATACACTCATTGTATCTGAAGAAGTTTGCAGGCACACGAAAGCTCATACCAAGAACTAACTTAGTTGGTCTTTAAGGTGCTACTGGAAGGAATTTTTTTTATTTTGACTATGGCAGACCAACACGGCTACCTATCTGTAACTGAATTCTGCCAGACGCAGATAAAGGTAGCAAGATGAAAGGCTCATCAACATGCTGAGCAAATTGGGCAGTAGGGAGTGGAGCACAGGGTTGGGTAGGGTGGGGTGAACAAGCTGGCATGGTGTGCAGAAGCGGCCATGAGCCATTGCCTCCAACTGTTTGCTAGTGGGCTCCAAGGGGTACACAAATGTTCGAGCTCCTTTAAAGGTCAACTGGCCATGGTAAGGTGCTTTTGGAAATATTCATCAATGGATAGCTATGCTCGCCATAGTCTGGCATCAGCAAATCAGCTCGGGTCCCCATCGTAGAACAGGCCCTTCAAGAAGTATGAATATGAGTTCAGTGACAAGCACAGGGCACAGTCCAAATTCTGAATTACGCCAGGAGGGAATCAAGGGAGGGAATGCAGCCAAGTGAGAGAGTGCCTTCTTTGCATGCAGAGAAACCCTGTTTTCACCCAAGGCACCTCCTTCCCAAGCTACAAAGGCAGCAGAGGCCAAGACCCTGGATAGTTACTGTTATGTACTGAAGTTCTCACCCTGGGCCAGCAGGGGGATACTGTAGATAGTTATGCAAATGAAGGATCGAAAGTGACGTTCAGTGATTGGATAGTTTGTATGCAAATGAAGGATCGAAAGTGACGTTCAGTGATTGGATAGTTTTAGAAAGTTATTACAGTAACAAGGCATTGGAGCTCTATATAAGCAGGCTGACTGAGGCCTTCACTTCAGTTCTGTTCCAGCTTACAAATAAAGAGCTGCTTTGGAAGAATCGCTGTGTCGTCTGATATGTTCACCCACAACTTAACAGTTACTACCAGCCAGAATAAATGCTGCACAAACAGGCTACATCTGCAATGTCATCTTAAAGTACTTTTACACCACTCTCAACAGTAATCATAGGTTCCCCCAAATAATCCTGTAACTGTAGGTGCAGAGGCTTGCTAGCAGAACCCCATTCCCCTTGCAGAGTTCCCTGGGAAGAGGGACTGGTGTTAAGTCATGCCCACATCTGATCCACTGTACAGGGCTCAGTAACAGGACAACAAGCCTTCTAATATTTCCAGCTCTTTCGACAAGCTTTCCAAGTGAATATTGTTATCCCAGTTGGTATCAGTTCTGGACAGGAGGCTCTGGTCCCTTGGTCAGTTTTCCTCACTATGGTTAGATATACAGTACTGTCTTTCTTATTTAAATTACAGTAATTATTTCAAAATCTGCATCTATATGCATACATTAGCATATTCAACGAGGGCGAATCTGTGTCCTTGTTAGTGCTCTAGCTTTGGAGAGAGATGCATTTTCCATGGGGGGTGGGCACTGCCTAAATGGCCGCCCTGCAATTGATTGGTAAATCCAACTTTGAACGGCCTGATTGCTGCCACTTGGCCAGAAGACATTATCTGGGAACACCCTGTGTTACTGCAGATGATGTGCAGATTCTGCTAATTAATGGTGCTCTGCGCCAATAATTAGAGTAATTAATTGCACACTTTAATACACCATGCAAATCTGAAGCAGCCCTCTGGCTTATCACGATACCTTTGCAGTTCTGAGCAAACTGCCTTACAAGGCGCGTGGGGGTTGGGGTCGGGAAGTAGAATGTGGAGACCTACCAGGGCATCGGCTTTGTGCTTCAGCTTCTTGGCCTCTTGCATGTAGTGATCTGCATTGCGAAGCCTGAGAAAACAAGGAGAACAAGAGTAAGCAGCAGCAGCTGTAGCAAATGAGGCTCCAGTGTCACTATCTGTTTAGTGAACGGGCACAGCAGGGTGCTGGCGAGGTTGGGACCATGTGGGCACACTGGGAGGAGTGTTGGATGGGCAATATTGGTGCCCTGGTCTGGCTCCAAGCTTGCCGCTGCCCCTTCCCCACACTGTCCAGGTTAGTGATGGTGATAAAGGTGTTGGCAAGCTGGCTTCTTGGTGACATCCCTCTGTGTTAGCTGCTCCTGTTTCATTGGCCTGGTTTAGACTTGGTTTTTACACCTGGTTAACACTTGTTTAGTTTATCATACAGAATCGCAGCGAGCTTGATCACATATGTTTTATGTGGTGAAAAACAAAATCCTCACAAATATCCTTACGTATTTATACCCTGCCTTTTTATTTGACAGGGAGTCCAGACAGCTTACAGACAAAATAAGAGCAGCTAAAAACATAGGAAAAATAAATAAAGCTATTAAACATTAACAGAATTAAAACTATATATAAAAGATATATTTAAAAAAACAGGCAGATCGTTATAAAAAAAAACCAGCAACACTGCACCAGGGCTTTCATGAAAAGCAGCCAGTTTCCCAAAGCCTGTTGGAATGAGAAAGTCTTCACCTGCTGGCAGAAGGACAGCAAGGAGGGAGCCAGTCCAGTTTCTCTAGGGAGGGAGTTCCAGAGTCTGGGAGCAGCCACCGAGAAGGCCCTCTCCTGCATCTCCACCAAGTATGCCTGCGAGAGTGGCAGGACTAAGAGAAGGGCCTCCCTGAAAGTTCTCAAAACCCAGACAGGTTTCTATGGGGGAATATGGTTTTTCAAAGAGCTTGGACCTTTATAGGGCTTTATAGGTCATAACCAGCACTTTGAATTGTGCCTGGAAACAAACAGACTGGGAGCTAGAGTGGCATAAAAAGAAAAAGGAAAGGAAACAAATTGTTCATCGATACACATGGCTGTACTATGCTCTAGGGAAAGCTTAAGTGGTTTTTAGCTGATGTCTGAAGCTTAATACCGACAGGACTTGTTGCCTTGATCAGTTGTTTTTTTAATTATTCCAAGAAACTATTGCCCTCGTACATGGCTTTCCAGTCCTGTTTTATCCTTGTCACCTTATCATGAAGCAGGCTAGGATGAGAGTGTGACTGGCCCAAGGGCACATGATGAGCTTTCTGGCTGAGCTGGGTCCCCTTTGTTCTTCTCCCCTGACAGTGTGCCCACTATCTGATACTGAATCTCCCTGGATTAAGATCCAAAACATATAGACAAACAATGGTTTACTGTCATGATCTAGGCTCTGCCCCCTGGAGGGAGACACTGATGAGACCTAGAGATGCCAGAGAGCCTTGAGGCATGAGGGAATTATTGCAACCATGACTTGTTCAGTGCAGATGTAATGCTTAACCGTGGTTAAGACAAATAATATTTAAAAACTCATGCCTCCACAAATAAGCTCTCTTCCTGGCTTGCAGCCAATTATTAACCACTGTTTAGGTATTTAGATACAACGCTTCACTGCAGTTAAGTGGAAGCCATGGCTAAGCCTTATGTTTGTAGAATGCTCTTGTATGTCAAATATCTGATAAAAAGCGCTGTCTGGTTTCCAGGAGGAGAAGCGCCCATTTATTTTTGCTTCTTTCAGTCTTATCAGTGCTAAGCTGCTGGATGCAAAGAAGTGATTGATGAGCTGGCTGCAAAATGGCTAACTGTGGAAACCAGGAGCCCAAAGGGGCCTATTAAACTTTGCTGAACAGAAGGAAAAGAGAAACAATTCAAAGTGATTAACCGTAACAAGGTTCCATTAGAAAAGCTAAAATGTAAAATTATGCAACAGGAAAAAGAGAATATAGTTCTAACATGATGGTCAAGCTAAAATTCCACACAAATACCTAAATGAGGATAGTGGCAATAGTGGTAATGCAAAAGGGTATATGTTCAATCCTTGGAATCTCCAGTTAAAAGAGGCACAGGGAGAGAAGATGAGACATAGCCTTAAGGGCAAAACTAGTCATGATGCTAGTTGCAGGAATACTCTGAGTGAGCCTAGTTTTTGTAGTTTAAATAGTCATTGTGGTGGTCATGGGGAAGATTGAGGCTATGGACCACATGGAGGGGTTTGATCAGGTATGAGGAAGTCTTGACGCTGCAGATTTTGCTTAACTACAACTCACCATCTTCCTTAGCCATTAGCCATGTTGGCTGGGGCACCAAGTCCTAACGAATTCAGTGGGGCTTACTTTCAGTTAAGTGCACACATATGATTGCCATCCTAATCCCTGGATTCAGGGATGCTTAGATTTGGGAAGGACCATACCTTGCATGTAGGAGGCCCCAAGTACAATCCCTGGCATCTCCAGGTATGGCTGGGACAGGCTCCCTGTCTGAAACCCTGTAGAGCTGCTGCCAGTCAGGGTCTGATTCAGTGTAAGGCAGATTCCTATATTCCTAAGAGCTGGAGTCCAGCAACAAATCCAGAGGGTACCATGTCAGATGCTGCTGCAGTTACAGGCAACTCCCACATTTTCTTAGTCTGTGCCTCAAATCTAGGCAATTGCAGGGCTCTGCCAATTTAAAGCATGAACAGGAAATGGCTGCGTAGCTTTGATCTAACTACTTACGTATCATCAAATGTTATTTTAGGTCTCCTTGGATCACGATTCCCATTGGTGAAGGCAGGAGTGGCAGGCCAGATGCTACTCTCTGGGTGGCTGGTGTCGGGCAGAGCATTTGAGGACCTGCTGTGGGAATCTTCCTCCTGCAGAAAGTGATTTTTAATTAGCGGCTTTGGTTTTCGTGCTAATAATATCTCTAGATGTCGTGTTAAGCAAGTTTGTGTGTCTCAAAATTAAAACCAAGGCACATATTTTGCATCTCGCAGCCCTTATGTCACAAGTCAAGCTCAATAGATTAATTAAGAACAAGCAGCTACATATTGCTCACACGCACGGTATCATTAACACCCACTTCTAGGAAGGTGTAATGTCAGCATGGACGCCTTGTAGCATTGCTTGCTTATTAAAATAAAGTGGAAAGAAGATGAATGGCAAGTGAAAGACTCACAGGATCCGATGATTAGGGCTGGAACTGGGGATAAGCAGTGGGACGGCCGCTGAAAAATAATTCACAAACTTCCTCCCCTACACATTTAAATCAACATCCATTAAAATAATGACTTAATTGTATTAAATTGCTATAGGACATTACAAAAAAGCATGCCCAGCCCAAGGCATTTTGCTTCCTGGGGTGAAGGACAATCTTCCCCTTGCAATTTTCCACATACAAATGCTGACCCGGGTTTTTTCTTTCTTTCTATTTTTGCAAAACTGAGCAAAGGGTGAACTTACTGGTGGTGACCCTTCCCCCCCTTGTGGATGCCAAATGGCGGTTAACACTTCCACCCCCACTGCCCCTCTCCCCGAACAACATCACATCATGATATAGTGCTGCTCTAATGGGGAGGGGAGTCAGTGGGGAAATGGTAGCAGCTGGTGGAGGTCAATATTTTCCCCTCCCACCTTGGAATGATCACTGTTGCAAAACAGGCATAGTAATAAAGGGAAGTCAATTCTGCACTTCCCCCCTTGCACCCCTTTGCCGAAAGGTCCCCCCAAATTTGCCCCCAAGTTTTCTCTGGAACACTTTCAGCCCATCATTGACTCTGTTTGGCCAACCTGTAGCAAACAGTATAGATCCTATTTGGACATCCCCCCAACTCCCATCAGCCACACAGCCATCATGGCCCACAGTGAGGGATTATGGGAGCTGGAATCCATCAACATCGGGAGAACGCCACATTGGCTACTCTGGGGACAGGGCATGGCGGAGCAACAGTTTGCTCTGGTACAAGGGAATTCCTGTTCTCGAGTGTCCCTGAGTGACTTACACAGCTCCCCTTTGTGCTAGAAGCGGATTTGTTCTCATTTTTCCGGTGTTTGGAGGAGGTGCTGGCCTGCAAGGGATTTGAGAGGTTGTTCTCTTGGCCAAAGGAGCTGCCACTGCTGCTGCTCCGCCGGGCTGCCGTCTCATTGAGCAGAGGAGACAACGGGGGTGGAAACAGCTTCTCTTCCCTTTTCTTTGTTGCCTTTTTCGCTGAGCTGGTGCTGCCAAGCGAGAAAGAAGGACCTGTTGTTATAACCTGGGATGCGTTGACACCGGCAAATTCCAGCCAGATTCTTCCGTGCCTCCTGTTGAGTCAACAGGAGCTCCCGCTGGTCAAGTTCTAGGCCCTGGGTTTCCAAGAGTTTCCTGAAGCTGCTGCTGCTGCTATTGCAGCAGCAGCGGCAGCTGCATTCAGAAGGCACATGTGTACCTTCCCCGCGAAGTCAGGTGACAGTGCTGTGTCTAAGTGCTTGCTCTACATAGCTGAGGCACTCCAAAAGTATGCCCTGCAACTTGGGTCCATCCAAAATGGCTAATATAGTAACTGCTCTTCAGAGGCTCCAGTTGGTGCAAAACACTGCAGCTAGACTGCTGATGGGGGACAGATGATTGCCAGCACATTAGTCCAGTGCTCGAAATCTTGCACTGAACGCCCATCCACTACCAGCCCAGGTTTAAGATTCTTGTATTAATTTACAAGGCCCTTAACAACTTGAGTCCAGGTTACCTCAGGGGCTGTCTTAATCCTTATCTCCCTGCCTACTTTTTTTTTGGGGGGGGGGAGTCACTGTTAGCGATTCTCCATGGCTCAGGCACACAGTTTGTACCCAACAGGAACAATTTGCTCAATATTGTGGGTCCAATTTTATGAACTTTATTCTAGTTGAGGTTAGAAAGGCCCCCTTCTCTGTTGAACTCCTGGCACTTACTGAATCCTTTTTTGTTTTTTTCATTTAACGGGCATTTTAATTGATGTTTGAATTTATAGTTTTAACTGTTGTTTTTTGGTATTGCGTTTTTGTAAGCTTCTTAGAGGCTATTGTGGTTAAGCAGCATAAAAATTGTTTCACTAAATGAATAAATGATCTAGTGCCTTGGAAATGTTTTCCCACCACCCCTAGGGGGAAAAAAGACTGACATTTAAACCTTAGCTGTAAAAAAAAAAAAAAAAGGGAGAGGCAAATATACCCAGCTGATTTCTTAACATGTTAATTTGACCATGGATTTTATTATATTATTATTATTATTTTAGTTACTGCCCTAGTCCAGTCAATGAAGATTACTTGAATTTTAATTTTTCCTTAGACAACTCATATTGCATTCTACAGCCATTTACTTTTCATGATTATTGACTCAAATTTTCAATAGCAAATTAAGTCAACAAGAATTTATGTCTCCCTCTTAGTCAATTTAAGTCAGTGTCAGGCAGTTATAGATTTACAATACCTCAAAGCAACAAATCAAAGAGGAACAAGGAAAGCAAAGCAGCTTGATTTCTCGATTGGGGGAAATTCAATGGCCTCAGCTGGCAGTATGCTTCCAGAGCTTTCGCAATAGTAGCATCTATTCCAGTTATTCCCTAATTGTGGCCATTAGCAAATTAAAAACCAGTTTCATCAAAATGGGCATTTAATTGCCCTTCTTCCTCACATGTTTTATCTATCTATCCATCTATCCGATTCTTAGCTAAGAATACATATTCAAGAGAACTGAGTGCAAAATAATTTGCTATGGCAGGGGCAACAGCTTGGTGGTAGAGCACATCCTCTGCATGCAGAAGATTGCAGTTTCAACCCCTGGCATCTCCAGGGAAAGGTCACTGCATGAAAACATGGAGAGCAGCATCTGGTCGGTGTAAAAATGCTGACCTGGATGGATCAAGAGTCTGACTGGGTGAAATGCAACTTCCCATGTTCAACTTGCTTTAACCAGACCTTTGTAAGAGGGGGGTTGAATGTGTGGCAAAGAATAGATTTCATTTAACCTTTCCAAGTATGTCTGTAGATGTGGGAAGGGTTTCTAATCTGTGTGAGAAACTCCTAAGCCCTAATTCTCATGTTGTCCCACAGTCCTTTGGGTGGATCCCAAGCCACTGCAGTAGCATCTGAATAATGGAATCCCAAAGTGTAGGAAGCTCCTGTACCCCATTAGCATTTTATCTCTCTGGGGATGGTAAGTTCAGAATCAAAGAATCATGTAGTTGGAAGGGACTATCACTGTCATCTAGTCCAACCCTTCTGCACTGCAGGAATCTCTTGCCCAATGTGGGGCTTGAACCCATGACAAGGAGATCTTACACCTGTTGCACCTGCTGAGCTATCTAGCTTGGACATGAGCAGCCTCTAGATTTTTCCACTCCCTGTGATTCTAGTATTCAAAGATCACTTGAGCAGCATGGGAGCAGAGGGTGCATTTAGGGCAGTACGACTGGTTCTGCTGTACTGGGGACCAAGCCACAGGGTGTCTAATGAATTGAACTGAGCAGAATGGAAGGTGAGAGGCAGGGAGGGCACCAAATCTGGGCCTGGCACAGGGTGCTGCTGGAATTTGAAAGACCAAAGTCTGCCCCTGATGGAAGACATCTATGAATAATTATTAATTCATATTTTATTGGCGGAGTCTCTGCTATATTTCTTTGCATTTTTGGTTATAAAATGTGTGTGTGCACACACAAACTTTCTTTTATAATGATCTCATTGTGTTTTATATAGAGTGCTTAGGGATTTCACATATTATTGGCATATAAGTATTATTATTATTAATAATAAACTGCAACAGTAATTAAAAAGAAGAGATAACTACATTGGATTGGTTCCTTAGCATGGGAGTAAAAGATGAGTAAATAGTCTGATTTGGTTTGCCCAGAGAGAACATTAATCCAGTTAGGAACTGAATCCTTGCAAAGTGTAGGGCTGTGCAGAGAGCTAGAAAACTGTGGTTCTGAGACTAAGAAATAACAGTAAAAAGAAGAAGAACCTGAAGATGAATATTGGTGAAGTCCATGAGCATGGAGAGTAAGCACTTCACGTTGCTGACAATGTCCAGCAATTGTTTTAGAAGTGTCCACCTATTAATTTACTCTGCATTCCTGCTCTCAATTTGAATTGATTTTATTTGCCCACAATGACACCATCGTATAGCACTGTGATGGGAGCACATTCACTACATCCTCCCAATTGGCTGAGGACACCCATCTGACTTGTCTATGAAGGGAAAAGTAATTGTGAACCCTCCTCCCCAACAATTGTACTGAAGCTGTAGCAACCAGTGAAAAGAGTGGTTATTTTCACAATTATATATATTGGAGAAATAGTTCAACCTACTCTGAAATGGCTATTATTTGTTCGAAAATGAAAGTGGGGGAATAGTCAGTGTAGCCCATTATAATAACCTCAGCAAAGTCACTTTGCTGCCAGATATTCCATATATTCTTTTTGGTGGATATTCGCGATTCCTTGCTTTAAACTTTTGTATTTGTGTGCTCCTCTGGAACTAAGTTATCAAAGTGGATTGGGTTAAATATTAACTTGGAGGAGATTAATAATAAACTGCAATGTGATCGTGGTCTTAGTTAAATATATGAGTTAAGAAAGTTGAAAAATTTTGCTTGGCAACTAGGAGCATCTGGGATCAGGGGAATGGAAAGCTAGCATAGGGGAAATAACTATTGATGAGCACAATTATATTTTAACAGAAGATACCAATGGTTTCAGAGCTCTAAGGAATCAAATTAATGACCTAGAAAACAAGCTCAAATTAAGAAACATCAGGTTGGGGGTAGATCCCTAAGGCTTGGAGGCAGGAAATAAAAGATTCATAAAAAATAATGTAAGTGTTAGAGAAAGATAAACTTATGTGTTTGAAGAAATGCCACAGAGAAAATTTGTATCATTTTAAAATGCATCTAACACCATCAAAACTATCAGTGTCTTTTTCAGACTTGAGAAATGGGGGATTTAAATATTGTAACTCTGCACTGTTGTCATTAGGTGGAAATAGTAATTACATAGACATAAGCGAGTTTGGGAACTGGTTGATTTGGTTCACAGTGGGTTTAAAGGAGATGATTTACCTGTTAATTGTGGGATTATTTAATAACGCAAATATCTTTGCTATAATAAGTCCAAAGTAAGAGCTTTAAAATTAATAAAAGGATAAAGCTGGCACACGAGGTGGGGGATATTGATCCCTCCCACATGATGCTTGTAGTAATAGTTATGTATAGTATTAAGAATTGCCTCAACGAAGAGAGATATGGGAAATAAGGGTCAACATGACTGGTAATGAGCTATATTGGTTTTGAGCCACTTTTAACTGGGACATCAATTGAAGGTTCAAAAAGGTATTCATTCTCTTAAGCATGTTGATACTTAACAAATTATAAGGGTGTTCTTCCTTGTGCACGCTACAAACAGGGAACATGAACAACGCGACTGAAATGTTGCACCCATATTGTATATACACTATTCAGAATATTTGCAAAACTGTTGCTGACTCAGGGATTGGGAACCTCTGGACGTCTGGATGTTTTGGACGATAACTCCCAGCGTCCCTGACCATTAGCCATGCTAGCTGGGGCTGATGGGACCAAGTCCAAAAAGATTAACCCAATTAACATGAACAGTTTCAAATAGTTTCTAAGGAATTCCCACAATCCTCTCCTTAGCATTCTGGTTAGAAAGACAGGCAGCTCAAGAAATTCTTGTCACCTATAAAAGTATGCAAATTGCATTCCATTAGTGTAAGACAGAAAAGTCCACTGCGGCCATAAAGAGATGTTGTAAGATTATTTTGTATAACAGGAATATTTAGGGCTGGCCCAACACTTCCTGCAGCTGAGGATGAACAGCAATCCACACCCACCCACCCACCTACCACACACACACACACAGTCATAGTGCAAAGGTACCCAAGGCTGGCCATGAGACAGACAATCACACAAGCACCTCTATTATTATTTTTGGCCATTTCATGACACACAAAGCCAGCTGACTGAGACAGCAACTTAATTCAGCCTAATGGTAAAGCTGGCCCTATTGGTAAATGGTAAGGAGAGGCTTCCCTATGACAACTGGATCTGAACAACCATGCTGTAAAGGACCATCTTAATATTAGGAATAACTTACTCTTTAGTACTTGGTACTCTGTGGTTGGGTATTGGGGAGATGCAGGGTGGAAGTGAACACATTGCAGCAGCCTCCTCCAGACGCTGTTTCTTGTTTTCACCAAGCGTGTCTTGGTTTTCAGACTGCTTCAACCACAAAAACAAAAACCAGTCAATTATGACTTTATAAACACAAAATCTCATAACACCAACATTACCAACTATTGCAGAATGCAAGAAATCACAATGAATCTCTCAAGTAACTTTAAGTAAGGTTGCATCCAGACAGGCAGTTTCGGATTGGTCAAAAAATACTTTAAAAAATTCAATTTCCTCCTACACTGGTGAGAAATTACCAAGCCACACTTCTCTAACCAATATACAAGCCAAAACTCAACGAAGTTATGAATTCCTGCATGTCTCTGAAATTTGTGGTGCAGTTCTCCGAGTCTGCACAAAATTGCATATATTAGTGTATATAAAAATGCACCATATTTGGGGAAAATGTATATTATTCTTGCACCACCACTTTGTTTTTGTTTATTAAGCTTGTTATATCAATCAATAAAAATGTGTATATTAGTTATAACTGCATACAAAATGTGTATCTTAGGAGAAATTTGTACTGATGCTGATGAATTTTCATGATATAAAAATTACAGATGATTTGTTCCTGCCTACATCTCTTTCTTGGCAAAGAGTCAGCATTTTGTGACTCAAATGCATCCTTATCAGTATTGCATATATTGAAGAGGAGGGCACACAGGCAAGTGGCACCTTTATTAAAGAGGAAGAGGCTCAAAGAGAGCAAGCTCTGCAGCCAAAATTCTGCTTGAACCAAACATGCCAAGCGCCTGAGAGTTGAACTCAAGCACTTCCTTGTTTGTCAAGCCAGGAAGACCAAGCTGCAACACAGGCTTCAGAGACAGATGCTACCAACACTACCAGCACCACATCACTCCCATATTATTCTGTGAAACAGACCAGGGAGATGGTGGCTTGCAAACTCATTTCACTGCTAGCACAGGGTTGAAGGCATGCCTTTTGCTTGGATTTTCTTCTCCTTTACAGTTCTGAAGCTGGCATTCTTAGAAGACAAATGGTAGTGATGGCTGACATCACATTTGTGGGGATTTACAACCCCCCCCCCCTTTAAACACCATGAAGCTGTTGGGACTCTGATACCAGAAATAGAGCTGCTTCAGGCAAAGGGGGTGGGAGGGGATGGAGATCCTTCAGACTCTGCAAATACTCATTTTTTTATATACAACCCCTGCTTCCTTTCTAACAAACAAATTTCAGTTTGAAGCATGCTGTCATATCCCACACAACAGAATGCCCCTGGGCAAAAATAACATAGAACACATGATAAAGCATTGTCGTTCGAATCACAATAGATTCCACTTTACAGGTAGTTGTTGCAGAAAGGGAAGACTGCCAGTTAAGTGAATGGCATTTTGATAAATCACAGCTGTTTATGTAGGAAAACCCACATACTCTCAAGGCATAATTCGGCAACTGTACCCACATACTCTCAAGGCATAATTCGGCAACTGTCACAGCAAAACACCGAAACCTCTGCTGTTTTTAATGGAGGCATTGCCCATTTAATTTGGAGCCAAATCTGGGGGCTCGATTCTTTGGGCACTTAAAATATATCAGCATCGGGCAAATCCCAGAATAGACATTTTACAGTCTTTTCTACAGTTCACCTCTCACCTAGAAAGCTAAGGAGAGCCCTGTTGTATTGGACCAAAGACTTATTAAGTCCACCATAGACACAAGGTCCATGACTAGTAGCCACTGATAGACTAACTCTCCATGAGTTTGTCAATTTCCATTTTAAAGTTGGTTGCCGTCACCATTAGTCATTTCCCCTGCTTGATGGACCATAATTCCTAAATTCCCATATTTTATTTTTTAAAAAAGTAACTTTCTAGCAGTTGTAGAACCTGACATTTGAAGTCTTTCCTTCTGCCTGCTCTGAAGCTCTGAGCATTCAGCTTCATTGAATAACTAGGGGATCTAGTAACGTATGAAAGGGAGAAAGACCTCTTTCTATTCACTTCCTCCACATCATGAATAATTTTATCATGTCCCCTGCCCCCCTAACATACATTTACTCTAAACCAGTGGTTCTCAAAGGCTGTGGTGCACCACCCTGGTGTGGAACGGGATGGAAAGTGTGATGGGAAGATTCAAGGACAATCAAACTGTGTGTCGCAACACGTTAGTGTGTTGGGTGCAATGTGTAGGTGTGTTGCTTGAATGCTCTTATAAGGGGTTAGTTTAACTTCTGGTTTGCTAGTAAAACTGAATTACTGTGTTGCAAAATGATGAATGTCTAAAAAGTGTGTCACCAACATGGAAAGTTTGGAAACTTCTGCTTTAAACTTTTCAGGGTAGTATAGTATAGCATAGTATCAAAACAATTTTCTTTTTATTTGCAGAATATAGTTGGATATCTTTTCAAAATGAGAGAAAGTGTCAAGCTCTCACCTCTCACTGAGTTTGTATACATACTTAAGCTACGTATATAAGAGGCTCGTTTATAATTATATTTCGGGAACGATCCATAATTCATCAAGCTGCATTGTTTCATACTTTCAGGAAGTCCCCATGAAGATATTACATAGTAGTTGCGTTATATGCTTTAAATCAAGCACTGATAGTTGTTTCTTTTTGTTTTCCAGTGCATCTCTTATCAGTTAAAAAAAATAATTGGTGGGGAATGAGCAAATTTTTATTCTGAAGGTGTGGCCCAGAGAATATGCTAAACCAAAAAGAAAAAAAGGGGGGGGGACACTCAAACATTGCAACCTTTATTATTTGTATGCCATCCTTCCTGCATGACAGCAGATACTTTGGGATGGTGGTGGTGATAGTGGGGTAGCTGAGTGAGGCACTTACCTGCAGAACACTACGTCATGTATGGATTGTGCTCCTCCCCCCCCTTTTTTACTATACTGATTACTTTGAGTCTGACTGATGTTTTAATGTATTTTAAAATATTTTGTTGCAAGCCGCCCAGAGTGGCTGGGAAAACCCAGCCAGATGGGCGGGGTATAAATAATAAATTATTATTATTACAGTCACCTCACTATTTATCTGGAAACTGAAGTGGCAAATAACTGCAAGCCTGGAGAGAGAGAAAGAGAGAGAGAGAGAGAGAAAGAGAGAAAGAGAGAAAGAGAGAAAGAGAGAAAGAGAGAAAGAGAGAAAGAGAGAAAGAGAGAAAGAGAGAAAGAGAGAAAGAGAGAAAGAGAGAAAGAGAGTGAGTTTGTGTTTGGTTTACCTTGTGCTTCCTCTTCAACTTAGGGTTGGGTTTTTCGGGCGCTGGTGTTGGGGACTCTCGGGACTGTCGCCTGTGCTTCGTGTTGGCCTCCCAGGGCTCCATTTTCCTGGGTATGGCCTCGAAGACACTTTGATTGGAGGCCTGAGAGATTAGATCCAGGTCTATCTTCACCCAGAGGTGCCTGCGCCCTTCAAACTCTCTTAGGGGAGAAATGGGTTCACTCTGCAGAAGTTGTATTGGGGATAGAAGCTCCTCCAAGTCATTGCTTTGGTCAACGGACACATTGCTGCTATTGCTCGTTAGGCTGCTGACACTGAGAACATTGCTGCTGGAGTTCTTGGCTTTGGTGCCACTGCTGGGGCCACTGCAAGATGGCAGGTTCTTGCCTTGTAAGCTTTCTTCCTGGTCGGTGTTTGAGTCAGATGTGGAGGAATCTGTTTCCACAAATTCCCGAGACTTGGGAACTGTTTTGCCAGGGCCTCTATACTTCTTCTTCTCGGGCGCTGGCCCTGTAGTCATTCTTGGCTCTTTACGTGGAGCGGTCTTTCCGGCAGTTATTTTTGGGCGGACTTTTGGCTGCTCTTGGGCTTCTTGTGTTTCCTTCTCTTTGGGTGTGCTGGTAATATTTGGTTTGGTCCAATTGTAGTCTTCTACGCTGGAAGTCCTTTCTATCTTTTTGGGTTGCTTTTTCCCGGTAGTCCTTTGGGTGGTGGGTTCATTGTGAGCTGGTGATTTCTGCTTGGAACTCTTCACCTCTGGCGGAGCTTTCTGGGCGACACGGGGTTTGGCTTTCTCTGAAACGGGGTTACGGAGCGCCCTGTCTTTGGAATCAGTCAGAGGCAGGGTGCTAGCCGCTTTCCCTTTGTTTTGTCCTTCAGCCTGTGAGTTGCTCTGAGATTGAGAGCTGCTTTCACCATGACTCTCATGCTGCTTGCTGATGATCATTTTGTTGTGGGGATTGACTTTATTTAACCACTTCACCAACTGCCATTTGTTTGCTGAGGGAGGTTCAGGCTGCAGAAGGATGAAAGAGGGAGAAGTCTTGTTTCTGAAAGGTTACCAGCTTTTCTAGTAGTGAGTCTGAACCTGAGCAACATTCCTCACCCTGCCCCATCAACTGGCAACCCCAAGTGAATTGCATTATTGCTCTAAAAGCTTAAGAGGTTTAAACATTTGCAAAGAGATGTGAATATTTATTTGCAAAGACCATGTCTGATCATCATAGTCACCATATACACTAGGAGTCAACTCATTTCTCTGGCCTGGTTCACATGTAACACTAAGCCATGGTTGATAAACGAAGGTTTACTGAACCATAGTTTAAACTGATCAGTTGAAGCCACCCCAACAATTTACACTGACCATAGCTTAACATTACATGTGGGCCGAGACTCTTAGTGCTGGTCCAGAGGTAGCCAAAGCGGGGAGAGGAGAGAAGGGGTGGGGGTTGAGGTGGAAATTATCAGCAGGTTTGGGGGGAATTTCTGAATTTGAAGAAATACAAAAAAACTTTGATAAAAAAATAATCCTAAGAGGGAGCACCTCAAAACAGCCTCAAAACATGGTTGAACATGCTCAGTGGCCATGGAATGCTTACAGGTAAGAAGGAAAATCAGAAGGCAGAGAGTGTATCATTTTGCTGCAATGTTTCATTTCAGGTCCCAGATGTATAAATGAATGAAATGAAATAAAAATGAATTTTGGAGGGGAAGGGCGTCAGACCTTTGGTTTTTACCTCAGGCTTTCAACTGCATGATTAAGTTTTTACCTCTGGCATTCCTCTGTGGGCATGGAATGCTTTCTGACTGTTCAGGAGAGAAAGGACAGCCAGAAGGCAGAGGGAATGCCGTGGAACATTACTTTGCTGCATTTTTTTGTTGCAGATCCCATATAGAGAGATTTTGAAGGGTCACACTTTTGGACCTTGGGATTTGGTTTGTTTGTTTTACCTTTGGCGTTTCATTGCGTGGTTCTTTGTTGCATTCGCTGTCGCTGGAGCTGGTTTCACTGTCTGAATCGGACTCCGAGCTGCTTTCAGATTCACTGGAGCTCCCAGAACCTCCACTGGAATGTATTAAGACTGGGTTGTGTGCTGCTGGCGACACAAGGCCACTGCAAATAGAAAAAGACACATACAGGCTGTTAACATTTCTGAGGAGACACCAGGTTGTCACTACTTCTGCTCTGGTTGATTTTAAAGGTACGTGAATTTCTCATTCAGCTTTGACTCCCAGTTGACTCGGAAAAGAGAGTTTCAACAGAAATAATTCCGGGAAGTCAACTTTGCCTTTATCCAACTAGCTCACCAGCCCATATTTATTTACTTTGCTTTTGAATTGCTTCCCTTGAAACAATAAGCAATTAAAAAGAACCCCCCCCATAAAAATATAAATAAGAACTAAACATGTATGCAAGCCGATTGCATCCAGCAATGAAAATGAGTTGGTTGACTTCACATCCAATGCAGATAGAATCAGGGTTAAGAAGGTGCACTAAGTTCTCCTGCCTCCTCAATCCCCACAACAACCCAGTGAAGTAGTGTTAGGCTGAGAGGCACTGACTGGCCCCTCAAGGTCACCCAGTAAGTTTCACGGCTGAGTGGAGATTTGAACCTAGGTTTCCCAGGTCCAAGTCTGACACTCTAACTCAGGATTCCTCAAACTCAGCCCTCCAGATGTTTTTGGCCTACAACTCCCATGATCCCTAGCTAGCAGGACCAGTAGTCAGGGATGATGGGAATTGTAGTCTCAAAACATCTGGAGGGCTGAGTTTCAGGAAGCCTTCTCTAACCACTACACCACACTGGATCATTCCATGTGATTTCATGTTACTAAAAAAATATGGGGGAAAGCCATGGAGAAACCATAACTCTGTCATTCTGTTCAAGCAATGATTGACCCAAACCCATTCTTGGCCTATTCTATAAACCTAGAAGATTAGACTTTCAATCATCAATCTCCATCTCCTGCGTACTCCCATTCAAATAAAAGGAGGCTACTACAGAATCAATGGGGATGAGTATTTGCATGCTGTAATTTTTCAATTGGTCTCTGAGGTTTTTAAGCTAAGTAGGATGCAGGGATTATGAGCAAGTAGCCCAATAAAATGTAATTTATTGTCACATGTCCAAACCTGTTAGAATGCGGCTTCCAGAAACAAACAGCAATTGTTTAAATAATTTACCAACAGAAATGTGCAGTCCTCCATTTTTTTTTTTTTGAGCCTCACATTCATAATTTATGCTCAGATGAAGGACATTAGGCAGCTCTAATATTTGCATGTAAACATTGTAAAAAATTATTTAAACTAATGCTATGGTTTATTCCACACCCCCCCCGTCCCCCACACACTGCAGCCAGGGTTGTATAGAAAGAGCAATAGGTGCATTAAAATTCTGTAGAGATGCCCTGGGGAGTCTTCATCTGAAGCTAGTTATTCACTTGTGCCTTTGTAAAACACAGTACTAAAATAAAACATTTTTAAGGCCTCTCTGTTTCAAATTGCAACACTTATCCCATGTTTCTTTCCCCACCCTGTGCTACAAGTTATAGATTCAGGGTAAAGATCTGGATTTCCAGTGCAACAGATTTTGCTTTCTGCAGTGGTTGAGAAAGCAGTGCCTGTCTGCCATCACACTATGCAAGAATTTTGAATGCCTGACATACATTAGTGCCCTTTGTTTTCCTCCCAAATCTTACTTTACTTTCTTGGTGCCATAAATGCTCATTCTTCCTGGACTTTGCTTTACACAAATGCTATCATTATTTTCTTGCAACATATGCTACACACTATTATTGCCCTTATATGCATTGCCTATATTTTTGGGTAGGCTACTGGTTCCTCCCACCTGTAATAGGATGGGATCACTGTATTCCAATTTGATATGTGTTAGATTTTTTGAGAACAATGAAATTTGTTTACAACAGAAAGAGAGAATATGTAGTACCCTCGGGGACTGAACCTGGGACCGTCTATCTATAAAGAAGATGTCCTTCCTTAAATAGAAAAGCTGCACTTGTTGCTTGCTTGTGGGTGTGGTGCCTATAGAAGTTTCCCCAGTTGTCACAAATGTTCTGACAGGCCCCCAAAGTTTGGAAACCCCTGTGATTTCCAAGGCCCAAAACAAATAAATGGCTTGGTCCCATTGAATCGAAGAAGCCACCTCCATTTTTATGACCCATCCTCCTTTTTTTTTTTTTTTTTACAACTGAAGGTGCAGCATTCTCTTAAGTGAAATATCCATGCACCAAGCCAGGAGAAACTATCTTCCCTTGGGAGACAGATGCACGAGCCAGAACTCATGCATCTTCTGAAAGCAGAACAAAACATTTTTTCCTGCACAGGCTTTTGTTGGCTACTAGCTATTAGGTAGAATATTATTATGTGACCCATCCTCCTAAGATGAGAACAGCTTTGAGTCCAAGGACATAACTGGTTGATAAATAAATAAGGAGCCTCTTTCATTAAGCACAAGCAAAATACTCATTAAAATGCAAGGGATACCTCTAGAGGGACATACCACTTTCCATTGTAATGATGAACATGACCCACATGTGGAGCATGAAAAAGTTTGTGTGCTTGGCATTCTAGTAAAACTGACTTTAGCCGTATAAAAGCACACAAATAGAATTTCTGACTTTCACAAGAGGTAGTAATTCACACTTCTATATCCATCTGCCTGAATGAGAGGGAAGAAGGAGAGAGTGCCTGATGGTTGATTTTAAGTATGCGAAGCTGAGCCAGCAAAGTGTCAGAGAAGTGAGGTCATTTGATATTATTCCTTTACGCCTATTCAGCATATCTCATGGGAAACACATGTGCCCAATATCAAATTATCACCAAAAATAATTTGGAAGTCTTTTTTTAAAAAAAAGAATTAGGCTCCATTGCTCCCTTCCCCACCACTAATCCCTTTCCCATTATCCTTGACCATTGGCCATGTTGGCTGGGTGCTGATGGAGTTCAAGTCCAGCAACATCTGGAAGGACAAAGGTCTCCCATCTCTGTCATATAAGATCTGCATTCTCATCATTAAGTCCAATTCAGAAACAGTTATCTGTATGTTCCACCTACCTATGATCCCAGCATCTGCTTGGTAATATTCCCTGCAGTGGGCTGAAATCTGAGTAATGCTGTTGTGGCTTTAACTTGACTGCCTGGATGTGAAAGCTTTATCATGGTCTGCTCATCTCTAAACTTGAAGGGGAAGAGGACCTACATATGAACATAAGAAGAGCCTACTGGATCAGGCCAGCGGCCCACCCTGTGCCCAATGGCTGACTACATGCCTATGGGATACCTATAAGCAGGACAACAAGTGCATCGGCACTCTCCAGCAAATGAAGCATAATGTCACCAGCTGTGAAGTAAGAACAGTCACCAGGATTAGTAGTGACTTATAGCCTTATATTCTATAAATTTAAAGCCATCAAGATGGTGACCACCATTCCCTCTTGTGGGAGTGAACTGTGCAGTTTAACTACTGTATCTGCTTTGTGAAGCAGTGCTTTTTGTTCATTGTCCTGAGTCTTCCAACACTCAGCTTAACTGGGTCTTCCAACACTGAAGCAAACGCAACACTGTTCACCATATACACCCTGAATGGGCTGTGAGTGCAGCAGCCTTGTAGTCCACCTTAAAGTACTTCCGATAGAATATTTAGACAACATTTTCCCCTCTAAGATGTATTCATAGTGGGATGGCTGCCACAGGGGCTCCCATTAGGAACACAGGAAGCTGTCATACAACAAGCCATGCGTTCTTTGCTCCTAGATATAAGGCATTGAACACCTGAGGGCTGGGGGCCAAATGCAACCCTCCTAGCCCCCACTCTAAATGGCCCTTGGGATTTTCCCCTTGCCACATCCTCCTTGGGTGTTTCCCCCCTGGCTGGAATGTGTCATTGGACCTCTGATAAGGACTTGCTTGCAAAGGTAGAGGATAGAGATCGAGTGTGTGAAGAAAGTAGATTACTGTGCAAAGATAAAATCAACATGACTTGCTCTAAACCTATTTGGCTTTTGGGCTTGCCCTCCATTAACATGTGAACCCCCCAGAAGGGAATGCAGCCTGAATGCAGGGCTGAAAAGGGTTCTCCACACCTGCATTAAAGGATGCTCTGGGCTTACTCTGCATTCAAAACAGGGTTCTTACTGAACAGGGTTGGAGGAGAAGTTTTCTTGTTTTTAAGAAAACCAATCCACCTGCACATCTCAGACTATTGCAAGGTTCTCCACAGGCTTGTGTCATCTTTACAGACTGACAACAGCTCTACAGGACAGCTCAGAGATTCAGGTGGGCTTTTTGGCAGAGGGCTTCCCCAACACTACATGGAGGTGAAACCAGTCCAGAATTCTGCTTATGCAGTTTGGTTTCCTGGCATGTTTACAGCCACACGTGGATCTATGGAAGATCTGTTTATTGTGCAGGTTGTTAAAAACAACAATGAAAAGCTAAACCTTGTGTCAGTAGCCACAGCACATTCCTGGACTAGGGCAGCAGCAATTGCCAAGGCAGAGGCAAGCATACTAGGAAATGTATGTATAGAGCGGCCTAAGCCTTTAATCGCCTGACAAAGAAAAGACCAAAATAATAGAAACAGACCCAGCGTGGCCTTAATTTCTTTCCAATCCAAAAATAATTCCAAGAAAACTACTTATATGCCAAATAGCATTGAAAAATCAACTTCTGAAAGATTACTGGTTTGCTCAAAATACCCCCCCCCCTTCTTTTGTCCGTACAAAATACAATGGGGTCCTGTTTGCTTTTTCGTCTTGGGTAACAAAACTGACTTGATATATCTTGCAATTCTGCACTGAAGAACTCTTAGCCCTTAAATGGTCCACTTTAAGGCCGAAGCACTCCCTTTTTGTCACTTAGGTTCAACGTAAGAGTAGCTCCTGCTTTATCACTGGCCAAGATGTGAAAACCCTTTTATCTGCAATGTTTGTGCAAAATGAAAGATAAAGGGCATATTGCATACGGAAAGATGCATGACTGATTTTGGGAAAAGCAGAAATAAACAGAATGAGGTACTGGTGCAGGGGAAGGGGATCCTTATTTTGAAAGATGAACTGAAATGGAGAGATTACAGGTTTAAAAGAAAGAAAGAAAAAGAACAGGTTGGGTTGAACCTCCACCTGGACACTAGGGTTTGGCCATGTGCTTGAAATGGTTTCCTACAAAGATCAAGGGACAGAAGATTGACTGATGGAAGTGCTGTTCTCTCTTTAACAGAGTCATGTGCACCCCAATCTCCAAGCAGTGAGAGACTCCAGAGATGCCTGAGCCTAACTAGAGTTTGGTTTCCTTGTAATGAAGGTAAATGGAGACTTTAGGATATATGGTTTCATTTACCTTTACCTTTACAATTTGAGCATGGGAAGCAAGGGCTCACAACACTCCACAGATCTTGCTGTTAGACTGCGACTCCCCTTATCCCTGACCATTGATCGCACTGCCTGGGGCTGCTGGGAGTTAGAGTCCAACATCTGAAGGACACCACAGAGGTGACCCCTGACCTCTCATATCACTTTCTATCACTGCACCTCAAAAAGTGATATTGCAGATCTGGAAAAGATACAGGAAAAGGCGTCCAAAATGATCAAGGGGGTGTATAAGGAAAGGTTAAAATGGTTAGGGATTTATAGTTGTTGTTTTTTTTGCGGGGGGGGGGGAATGTCAAGCAGGTGAAAACATGACAGAGGTGTATAAAACCATGCCTGATGTTTAGAAAGGGGGACAAAGTAAAGTTTTTCTCCTTTCATAACCCTAGATCTTGGGTTCATCTGATGACACTTAATGGCAATTCAGGAAGGACTCCTTCACATATTGCACAGTTAAAACTATCCATTTGCTTCCAAAAGATTTGGTGGTGGCCACTATCTTGGACAGCTTTCAATTAATATTGGATAAGGCTATCAGTGACAACCAGCCATGATGTCTGCATTACCTCTGGTATCAGAGACGACATGCCTCTGAATAGGAGCTGCTTGTGACTGGGAGAAGGCTGTTGGGTGGTCATGCCCTGGGGTTGCAGATCCTCCAAGGGTCCCCATTTTCCAGGGACATCCCTGATTTAGAGAAGCCATCCCTGTTTCCAATCTGATCCTGTAATATCCCACTTTTCCTTAGGACGTCCCTATTTTCATTGGAGAAATGCTGGAGGGAATGGAGTTATCTGACCCCCCGAGCTGTCTGAAGGCAATCCTGTATAGGGAAGGTTTTTTAAATGTTTTATTATGTTTTTATGTGTGTCGGAAGCTGCTCAAAGTGGCTGGGGCAACCTAGTAAGAAGTGTGGGGTATAAATAGTAAAATTATCATTATAGAATGGGACGTCCCTATTTTAAATGGAGAAATGTTGGAGGATATGGGGTTGCTATAGGCATCTAGTTGGCCACTAAGGGTACAGGGGGCCAATGAACTGTTCCAGCAGGACTCTTCTTACGTTCCTACTAGAGTCTGGATAGTGGGGACAAGGGACGGGGAAGAAAATTAAAATACTTCTCAATTAAAGGTGGATCAACACCAGTCATCCTTCAAAAATTGCACCTTTCTTAATTTTGCAATGCAGTTCTGCATCCAAGTAATGTGTACAAAAATGGATATACAGTGGGGCAAAATGTGCATGTGTATTATGTGTATTAGTGAAAATAGCAATGTATAAGGGGAATTGCATACAAAAATGAGTTTGTTTTGTGAAATGCACACTGAAATTGCTGGTGAATTTTCATGAGAACTTTATTTTTTATTTAATCACAAATGGATGTGGAAATGCTGGAGAGGTGAACGTGAGACTGGAAAAATGACAAATGGAAAGAAACCAAAGCTGATACCCATCGCTAGGGATGACTACAGGCCTTGGAGACCATGTCCATAAAAAGGTCTGCTTTCCTCTCATTTCATGTGCACCTTAAGTCAATCAGATATAAACAAGTGAAGCTGCCTTATAGGAGTCAGAGCACTGGCCCATCTAGCCCACTGTTGTTTCCTTGGATCAGCAGGAGCTTGTCAAGGTTTCACCGATAGGCCCTTCCCAGCATTGCCAGCAAAAATGGAGAGTGAACCTGTGGCCTTCTCCACTCCACAAAATCTCCTGTTGCACATGGGCTATCTGCTTACACTCCATAGCTACCAAGAGCACTCCCTCCCCCAGTTCAGTAGTTTGAGGAAACAAGCCATCTGATTTGCACGTTCAAGCCTCCACTTTTGC
The DNA here is from genome assembly GCF_964188315.1 of Podarcis muralis. Classification (NCBI taxonomy): domain Eukaryota; kingdom Metazoa; phylum Chordata; class Lepidosauria; order Squamata; family Lacertidae; genus Podarcis; species Podarcis muralis. The sequence goes on from NC_135673.1 coordinate 42,570,682, forward strand.
TTCATGTACAGCGGTACCTCGGGTTAAGAATTTAATTCATTCTGGAGGTCTGTTCTTAACCTGAAGCTGTTCTTAACCTGAAGCACCACTCTAGCTAATGGGGCCTCCCACTGCCGCCGCGTCATTTCTGTTCTCATCCTGAAGCAAAGTTCTTAACCCGAGGTACTATTTCTGGGTTAGCGGAGTCTGTAACCTGAAGCGTATGTAACCTGAAGTGCATGTAACCCGAGGTACCACTGTATTTCTTAAAGTTACAGATTCATTTCCAGACATTTCTTAAATGATTACAGAGCTGTCATGAGCATGGCTTATTTTTCTGCACCATAAATGATGAACAAATGTGCAATTCATGCATTGGTTGTGTCCCGTCCCCCCCCCCCCGCCTGCTCACTGCTGAGAATGTTATTACATTATTTTCAACACATCATTTACCCGTAATATTTTAATAAACCACTTTAAAGGTGAAGCAGAGTAGTTACAATAAATAACTACTGTATTACTGGCAATTATTAATTTTGAGAACGAACAGTGCCGGATCTTCACATTGCAAATATATTCACAGCGCAATGGTAGGCATTGCCTACTTAGAAAGAAGCATTGTTTAGGACTTACTCAGTAGGACTTACTCTCAGGTAAGTATGTAAAGGACTAGTGCTGCAATGATCAAGAATGTCACTTGGCACTGGGGCTACCAAGTAAAGAATGTTCAGTTTTTTATTGGATAAATGGCAGATAATTCATTAATATATTTAAAGTAAATATACTTATTATACAAAGCAAACATTGGGTTGGATCCAGAGTCAAGATAAGCAGAGACAGGCAGCACTGAATAATATCCCAGCACTCAGACCTGTTTGGTGACATTGGGAAGTAGATGGGCTGTTTGATATCTGGACCCTTACCTGATGCAACACCAAACCCCGTGATGCTGCAATCAACAAACTGTGGCCATTTAAAACCCATCTCAGCCTATGTGCAATTATTTGCTTCCACATGCTGCATCCCTGTTGCGTGTGGGCACACTACCTACTGATTAAACTGATCTAGCTTTGACACCCTGGTTGATAAAAATGTGACTAGTCTTTTCTGAAAGGACAAAGACTGTCTAACGTCACTCCATGCAGGCTGAGCAAAATTTATCTTCCAAGCTGATTTTTATGTAGAAGGTGCAACTATCCAAAGATTTCATCCGTATCTTTTGGACTTGCTCCCCATATCTATCTCTCTTTCTGGAATGAAGTTTCCATCATACAATGTATCACAGGCTACTAACTTCTTGCAAGCTCCTATTTAAAAACAAACTGAATAGGATGATTTAATGATGGTGATAAGCTTGCTCATAACAGCTAGGTTGTGTGTCGGGCAACACAGGAAATCTCCAGAACCCCCTATTATTACAGAATAGCTAAGGAAAAACTGGGAAGCCGTCATATTACCCCAAACTCACTTATAATTCAAGTTCCAAGCAAAACACACAAAACTACAAGATAAAAATTTCATTGAGTAATAGTCTTTAAATATAAACTATTGGAATGATAAAATTCATAATATGCAACCGCATGTCTTTTTTAAAAAAAATTCAAAACAAAAACTTGTCTCTTAAGAGCCACTGAGCTAAAAATCTACATGAGAGTTGAACTGATAAAGATAATTGCTGCATCTGTCTTATTCGTTGCTTTGTCTTTATTTTAATATGCTGCTTGTTTGCACTGCTTATTCATCTTCATTAATGCTTCTATTTTTAACAAAAAACCCACCTCCCATTCTTCCTGTACATTCTGAGTTATTGAAAATATTTTAAAGAATGTTTTTTAAAAGAGAAGGCCACAAAGACAGAAACCTTCAACTTTCTCAGCTGCTGGACTAAACTTTACTACCCAAGTCAGAGATGGGCTACATTTTGCAAACCATGGGCTGCACTGGGTCACACGCCATATGTAGGTAGGGCCAGAGGCAAAAGTGGGCAGAGCAATGCATGCAAATTTTAATTTTGCACAGGAAGCAAGTTTACACACCCACCCACCCACCCAGGCAAGCAATACTCATTATCAGAGTCTATCTACACCTTCCAGCCAGGTCAAAACATTTATGGAGGATCCAAAGCAGGACCAGTCAGGGGTGTGGTCTGGGGAGATTTCTGAGGACCAGAAAAGGAAGATTAAAGGGCCGCACTTGAAATTCCCCACCCCTGATCAAAGTAAATGCAACAGTAGGATTCAACAGGGCATTTCCCTCTTTTTATGTGCTTTTTTATTACACATGTACCCCACCTTTCCTCCAAAGGAGTTCAAGGCAGCATTCATGGTTTCACAACGATAATATGTGCTAAGTCAGGGTAAGATAAAATGACTGGGGACTGGAACCAGAGTGTCCCAAATCCTAGTTCAACAATTTAACCCAGTGGTAACCAACTACAGCCCTTCAGAAGTTGGGACTGCCATCACCTCTGACTTCAGTGCCCGTATTGGCTGAGATTGATGTGAGTCCTGCAGTGTCCGCAGGACACCACCATACTGGTAGCTCTAACCACCATATTTTAACCTCCGTGTCCTACTGGCTCAGGTGAGTGAGTGGTAAAGGGAACCAGTGGAACAAGTGTCATTTGTAAGCATTTTGTAACAAGCATTTTGGTACAGAAAGGCAAGATGAAAAGATAATCTAAGTAAATGGACAGTGTCCAAAGCTATAAAAACAATGCAACTGTCCAACACAAAAAACTCCCTTCCACTAATTCCCCATTTGGGGGAAAATAAATTCCCATATGGGAAACTTAGCATGTTCTCTCTGCATTACAATAATGGCTTCTGTTCATTATTACACTACACGCTAGTTTGAAAACAGGTGGCTTTCCACGGGTACAAGAGACTACCTGACCAACAGAAATAGCTTTTAATCCATTTTGGATTAAACATTGCCTCAAAGGTTTTTATGCAAGAGGCAGAGTCAACCTCTCATCCCAACTTCAAATTTCTTGCTAATTATGACATTCAAAACACAAGAGGGTGTTTCTGCTGAAGATAAATGGATTTCAGAACCCCTCTCAGCATTCACGATAAATCAGAAAATGACTATTAATAAACAGCTGTGTTGGAGTGGAGAGGAAATGACAGATTTTACAAAGATCTGCTCCCATCGCTTGCCTGATGTTATCAGCGTCATGTATAAGGCTGACATCTTAAATCTTTGCCATCAGAATCCTGGAAGTCAAAAGGCTCAGCTCTTTAAAACCAAATTCACAATGCCTGCTGCTCTGAATGACAGTAAAAGAAATAGTGTAAATCTATCTGATTGATGACCTTGCCTTCTAGCCAGTTTCCCTTCACCCTGCCATTGCTGTCAACCATTGCCATAGCAAGTCCCCAGTTTGGGGGGGGGGGGAGCAGGCTGCCTGCTGAAAAACCGCAGATTGGGCATTGCATAGTTAGGTGTTATGGACGCTTATGTCCCACAGAATGAGAGTCATACAAAAAAAAAGCTTTTTTTGTGTGCATCCAGGAACTTACTCATGCTTAATTTTATTTCTGTTTTGATCTGGATCTGGCCTCTTGTGATAAAATGAAGTAAATCTTATCTCTTTTTAATTGTTGCTGAGAACAGGAAGTTTCACAAGGCTTCTGTCCCAACCTCCTAAAATGCATTTATATCCCACCTTTATTCCAAGGTTATCAAGGCGCTGTAATTTCCCCCCCTCACAGGTAAAGGTAAAAATGTAAAGGACCCCTGGATGGTTAAGTCCAGTCAAAGGTGACTATCGGGTGCAGCGCTCATCTCGCTTCAGGCCGAGGGAGCCAGTGTTTGTTCACAGACAGCTTTCCAGGTCATGTGGCCAGCAGGACTAAACCGCTTCTGGTGCAACGGAACACCGTTACAGAAACCAGAGCACACAGAAACGCTGTTTACCTTCCTGCCACAGCGGTACCTATTTATCTACTTGCACTGGCGTGCTTTCGAGCTGCTAGATGGGCAGGAGCTGGGGCAGAGCAACGGGAGCTCACCCCACTGGGGGATTCAAACTGCTGACCTTCCGATCAGCAAGCTTAAGAGGCTCAGTGGTTTAGCCCACAGCACCACCCATGTTCTCTTTTCTCACAACCACCTTGTGAAGTAGCTTAGGCTAAGAGGCGGTAACAGGCCCAAAGTCACCCAATGAGTTTCGTAGCTAAGCGGGAACTTGAACCCTGGTTTCTCAGGTCAATGTTTAACACTCTAAGCGCTACACCATGATAGTAAAACTCTCTGAAGTGTCAGCTGCCCCAACTCCACACAGGTGTCAGCCAATTCTGTCAAGTGGTGGGTGGTTATCAGGAAACTCATAGCATGGTGATGGTGGCTCTTTATAGGGAAAGTAGGTATGGGGCTGCATGTCTGCAATTTAATTTTTTTTTTATGGGTCAACAAGCTCTGTGCTTACCGAAAAATGGTCTACACACAGCATCAACCGGTTTTCACCTTCTTTTCACAGTAAGCTACTCAAAAGTTAGGTCTCCATACACACTCACCTCTCCCTAGCCTGGCAAGCAAGATGGGCATCTCACAGTCAAAGGACATATTCTGTCCAGGGAAAAGCACAAGATGCGGGTGCAGAGCAGAATTGGCGGGTCTTGCTTAAAGAGTGGGGTCAGCCTAGGGAGAGTCCCAAGGGCCAAATAGATATCATGACTGGCCTCTGGGCCTTAGGTTCCCCAAACCTACTCTACACTTATAGCAGAATCACACTAAGTTGGGATACAACCCTTTGACCCCCCCCCCCCCCGGATGCTGTTGAACAACTCCCACCTTGAAGTTCAATAACTCCCACAGACTATGGGAGGGACTAACCTTGGCCTATTTATTTATCTAGGAAAGTGACCCACAAACAAAAAGGCCTAGCCATGTTGCTTTGTTTCATTTTTTTGCTTCCTGGTTGGTTGGTTGGTAGGCAACCCTTACTTTGCAGAGATATTTTTATTTCCATTTTTATAGCTGTTTTCTTGGTTTATTGTAGCCTGCTGTCAAGAAGTATTTGCAAAAGAGCACAGTGCGTGACTCATCTAAATCCTCCGTGTGACTCATTTGTATGGGATAGAGCTCCTGAGGAGTTTTAACATAAAAGAAAGAAAAGGAAGGAGGGAGGGAAGAAAGAAAACACTAGCTCTATGGGATAACAACTTGTTCCTATGACAGGCATAATTACCAGGGCCATATAAGATTAAAGTGGAAACTCAATGGGCTTTTTCAGCATGTTGCTGCGCCATGACCATGTTGACAAATTCTGAATACGAAGTTGGCTGCACTCCTCACGACAAAGCTCCCTCCCTCCCTCCCTCTTATGGACTCCAGCAGCTCTCTATCAGGAGTCGAAACCATGTGAAAACAGTTAGTTGCTTGGAGTAAAAGATGTCAACTGAGTTAGCCCTGTCCTTGCTTTGTGCAGTTCTATCCCAAGCTTATTCACTTTGATGCAAGGCAACCACTTACCCCAAAGAACACACAGCCTTGTGTAAAGTGTCCATATGCTATTTTATGGGGATCATTGCAGACTGAGAAATGTTTACCATGATTTGCATCTTTGCTATGGTGGGGATGGCTGGGACCAGGCAGCCTTTCCGCCTGCTCAGTCTGCTGCCCAGGAATTAACTACCAATGGGCAACTTTGGTAGAGGCTGATCGGTTACGATAAATGTGACACTGCTCCATCAACACTCCAACATATTTGCACCGGCAAGAGTGACAGAGAGATCATCTTTTCCTAACCATCCCAGGGTCAATGACAGTCACATTTACTAGTGGCAGCATCTACGCCTTACGTTTGAGGCCCAGACTGTTGAATTTGTGTGCTTATCTCCATGAAAACTTGCCTGAGTAAGTTGGATAAAAAGTAGGCTGGTGGTGGTTTGGAAAGCATTAGGTGGAAGCTCACCCCCATGACATCATCAGGAGATTGAGAAGGGACAACTGAAACTGAGTTTCCAAATGTTTGCCAACACCTTAACAACAACAACAACAACAATTTATTTTACTTGAATCCAGCCCGAATCTGACTGGAGTTGAAGCAGTGTTGACACACCATTTGCAAATAAAGTTTTGTTTGTTGATTTTATTTACTTCTCACCCACCCCACTTATTCATTCTGGCTTATTAATTTGTTGGTCTGGTGGTTTTTATAATTCTAAATTCATCGCAGGTCTCCCTCCAGTATCCCCCCCTTTTTTTACTATGCGATATGCAAGGAAATACAGTAAATACACCAACAACCTGAAAGCTGCTTAGCGAAATGATTTTTAATATACTAGGCAGTGTGAGAATGTGAAAAAAGAATCCATAATGACAACAAAGATTAGCCATTTGCTCTCTAACCTTATTTACAGAAGCAATCAGAGGTATTCAGGTCGAGTTAATGACCCTGTCTCCAATTAATTCAATTGTCTACACACAACATTGATGCAGCAGCTGTATCAGGGACAATTGCAAAGGGAATACACACAACTCCATTAAAAGTGACAGTAATAATGCATTTATTACCAAGGAAAAAAGCACACTATTGTATCATAAATTCAGGATGTTAAATTATACCCCATGCTTTAACAGAAATTCAATTAGTGAAATAATAATAACTATAGCAAAGACTAGGGAGCGCGGGAGCAAAAGGAGGGAAGCTGGCTGTGCCTAAATTCCTCAGATTAAAAATTTGGCTGCTTAGTTACCAGCAGTTGGCTGGTTCTGCAGTTTCTCTGGTGCGAAGTCGTTCTTTTGAATCAGTGCCAGACACCCCCCTCGTTTTATGAACAAGTTGCAAAATGAAATCTGAAGCTTTTGAATCCAATTATGAAAGGCGCACTGGAATCTATCATTGGTTTAAAAAGTGCCTTTTTTCCCTGCTGCTGTGTTCAGATTTGTATAGTAATTGAGGTAAGCACAGGTGCTGTTCATTATGGGCCATTGTGCGCCATCTGAATTCTGGGAATGGCAGAATTAAGGCTGTTTAAAACTCTGTGTGAATAACAAACAAGCATGATTTGGAGGTTGTTTGTACAAGCCTGGACACAGCTCATCTGGGGCTCCTAAGACACCTGCTCACCCTTTTCGCAACCAAAACACTCTCATTGACATTCTGGCTATTTTTCCCAAGGATAATTTTGCAGGAACCCTACATTTCCTCCCTCCCCTCAGGCTGTTATCGATGGCAGAACTACTGACAAAAGAAAAACAAGGATATGACAATTATCCAATGTAACGGGGAATGCTGAAAGCTTTAAAGCCACATTTTTGCTTGAGAGGATTGAGCCGCAGGCTGCCTTACGAGTGAAGTAAGAAATTGCTTCTCACTCAGGTTGTTATTTCCATCTGGGAATCTGTTCTGGATGAGGACTATTGTGCAAAGGAGCTAACAACTGCTCCCCCCCCCACCTTCCCTGACCTTCACGTCTACACTGCATGTACACAGAACTAAACCCCACTTACAGTACTGTATATCACCAGGGATATTTGAATCTGTATCGCCAGGGATATTAGACAAAGGGATGAAGTTCAGTGGCAGAGCATCTGCCTTGCACACAGAAAGTGCCAGGTTCAGTCTTCAATGGCACCTCCAAGTAGTGCTGTGAGGCTCCAGACTGAAACCCTTGAGAGTCACTGCCATTCTGCATTATCTGTACAGAACTAGGTGGACCAATGGTCTGACTCAGTATAATGCAGATTCCTTCATTCATTCCTATGTTGTGTAAGCATCTGAAGTAAATGCTACCTGTGGACCAGTTCCAGTGATCCTGTCCTTTCTTATGGGACATCCTAAAGCCCCCTAACAGCCTGATTTAATTTGTTCTCAACCTGAATCTAGTCCTTCTCAGCACTTGCCTTAGCATAACTTGGTGGGGAGAGACAGTTCTAAGATATAGACCAATATCATGATGTGGCCCCAGAATGCCAGTAGGGGCCACTACTGATGTCTGCCCAGGGATCCTCCTTATGTGCTGGGTCTGGGAGTCACATTTAAAGTTCCCAACATGTCCAAAGAATGAAGTTGCATCAAGGTAATTGTGGGAAATGGAAGTTCTTACACTGATGCTAATGTTTGTTGCTGCCTCGTAAGTCCATGTGGATGGGGAGGAAGTTCCACTAATGTAGGAAAGCAACCCCCCCCACCAAAAAGGCACTATGCAGAAGATCCCCCTTAAACCTGGAGCTAGCCAACTAAGACATGGTCTAGCTCAAGAAGGTATTGGAAGGCCAATTAGGCCCCTGTGGGTGACTTCCCAACAAGGGCCACCACATATCTATCTGTTGTGCCTTATTGAATAGACATTGTGCATAAGTGTTGCCTGCAGTGCACATCCACCAGACAACACGGAGCAGCTGCTTGTATTCTTATTTGCAATGCATGTACATGGTCTTCAAACAGTGCTGCAGGGTGCAGTTCACACAGTGACCAGGGAATTTGAATTTTTACTCTCTCTTTCTACACTGCTGTATTCAAGGTGGTTTGCAACTCATAAATGTCAACATGTGGAACAAGGATCTCATTACTATCCAGTAAGATTTCAAATCTAATTGACAACACATTTGACGAATCCATTCCACATATGGCAGTGGAGGGTTATTGTGTTGATAGACAAATTCATGGAGAAGGCTAATTCTCTTTTAAAGCCATCCAAGTTGGTAGCCATCACTACCTCTTATGGGAGTGAATTCCATACTTTAGCTATGCACTGTGTGCTTTCTCTTGTCTGTCTGACTATATTTTGGAAATGTAGCTTCATTGGATGCCCTCCACCCAGTTCCAATATCTCAGAGAGGGAACAAACTTCTCTCTATCCACTATCTCCCCACTGGGCATACCTTTATACTTCTCTGTCCTGCCTCCTCTTACCTGCCTTTTCTCTAAACTAAGAATGCCTCTTAAGGAACAACAGATCATCATAACTTCTCTTTACATGTTGACTTTGTGAATGTAAGCTCAGTGGCCACATCCAGGCTTCTAAGGTTGAAAACTACATTTGTTTTCAGCAGGATTATATCTATGCATGTGGTCACTGAAAGACTTCTCCCACTGGACCCACTCTATCTTCATGCAATTTTGAGGATGAAGAGGCGGATGAGCTCAAATACGTGAAAAAAGGATTCCTGTTTGAAGTCCTAACATGACAGGGGACAATTTTCTCCAAACAAAGGATGGCCATATTTTTCGGGGGTTGGGTGGCAACCCTACTACCACTACTAATTTCCCCTCTTTCCCCAACCATTTATATACCACTTGGCTACAACGGTCTCCAAGTTGTGTATAAGAATCACAATACAATGGAAATAAAAACTGGTTCAATTTATAACATAGATTTCATTTAAAATGCCTGCAGCATTTTTTTAAAGCATTCAGTAGGCACTTGAAGTTTAACAGGGAGATGTCCTGTTTGTCTTTAGCTGGAAGCAAGTTCTATAAAATCAAGCCCACAGTACTGAATGCATTGTGGATATTTAGCTGTGCACCTTAGCTATGGGAAACCACCAACAATTGACTCCTGCCCAAGACATCAGTGATCAGTCAGGGATATAAGTTGTTAAGGGCCTTGCAAACTAACACAAGATCCTTGAAACTCTCCCAGTAGCGTAAGAGCAGCCCGTGCAAGCTTTTGAGCACTAGAGTTACGTGCTGGCAATCATCTGTCCCCATCACCAGTCTAGGTCCAGCATTTTGCACCATCTGGAACCTCAGGGCTAAGCCCAACCAAGGAGAGCTCCCAATAATGATAGCAATAATAAAGCAAGAGCAGGCATTGTGGAATAGACGTGCTTGAGACCCACAAGGAGCCTCTATCAGACAAAGTGGAAAGTACATGGCCTTATCCACCAATGGTCTAACTCAGTTTAAAGCAGCTTCCTAACAACTGAATGGTTTTGCATACATTAAAGCCAGTTTTCTGAACACTACCCCACTGACAGATTTCACAAAGATCAACAGATTTTTTCTCTTCACAAAGTGGTCCACATGTATAAAAATGACCACCAAACCACGAGCGCATGTTAAAAACTTTTTTTAAAAAGCCACCTAGGAATCAATAATCTTATAAAAACATTTTAGAAAGCCAGCCAGCAAAAACAAGACACACCAGACACACCTAAACGTGCTATAGATTAAAAAGCAATTCTATTTTTGTAGACCATAGTCATAAGCCAAAGAACACAACTCACAATTTTTTGTGTGGCAGACCCAGTGGAAGCCTGTTGGATCACACTAAGGATTCACTCTCTTCAACAACCAGCTTCTGATGATGGTCAGTCAGGGGCCTCCTAGAGGCCCACTAGCAGAGCTTAAAAGCAGCAGCCTTTCACCACTGCTTCACTCTAGCAACTGCTGAGATACAATCCACGCCATCCATTTAAAGCATATGACTCCCTCCAAAGGATTCTGGGAATTGCATCTCAATCTGGGATCACACCTGCTGCTCATATCAGAGGATCTGAATGAGAGGTGGTGTTTCACCTGCAGTGGCAATATATCTCAGGCTGGACCTGGTTTCAGGAGTCAGAGGGGAAGGCTTGTTGCTTGTGGGCTTCAAGGAGGAATCTGACTGGCCATTGTCAGATGTAGGTTGCTGAGCAAAGGTCCACTTTAACAAAAATGACAGCTCCCAGGCGGTTTTTGTGTGTGACATGTGTGACATGTGCTTTAAATATGTGGTGTGGACTTCCAGCTTTCCTGCTGTGGGAAATGGCTGCCTCCCACATGAACGGACCCCAGCCATGCCAGTAATTCAGGGCTGATATGGGGGTAACTAGCCCTGGTAGACTCCCCAGGGTGGGGGAGGACTGTCTCACAGACCCGTGGATCGTCCATGATCTGTCAGCTTGCATCAAGGTGAGAGCGGCAGGGGCGCTGGGTCTAAGAGCAAGGTACGGCTGGCACTCTCCAGAGCCACTCCTACACGCAGGGGCACCTGTTTCTTGAAAATTAATAAGATTCGGCGTAAAACAGGCGTATTCTGGACTGAAGGAGAAAAAGGAAACAATCTGCGGAACTGCACAGTCGTTGGTGTTTAAGTTTGGACTTCAAAGAGATTCTCATCATTGGTGTTTTGATTTACGGGGGCAACTGGTACGTACTTTCTTTATATCTACATTTGCTTTTAATTATTCAGCTGTGCAGTTTTAATCGGACTTGACAAAAGATAAAGGAGCAGCTAAGATGGTGTTTGCTAGCTCTGACGCAGGCCAAAAAAAGAGCAAATTTCTCCCTTTTTCGAGGGAGTGGGAAACATTTGTTGGCTGATTCTACAACAATCTGAGGCAATAATTTGGGAAATATCCCACAAAGCGTGTTCTCATTAAAGGAGAGCACGTGTTGCGGATGGGGCCGAGCAAAGCACCCCATGGTTGCCAGGCAGGATAGATTGAAGGGGCTTGGATCGGATTGGTGGTTGGTGTTACTGGCGTAAATTTGATGTTGCCAATTTAGGGGTGGGAACAGAGGTTATTTAAACAAGGCTCACAGCATGTTCCTTTCTCTTTCGCTGTGGGCAAAATAAAATAAAATAAACAAAAAATAAATAAAAAATAATAAAATAAAAAATAATAAAGTAAAATAAAATAGGTCCTTGCTTTAGGTGGTTCCGTGATTTTGCACCCTGTGATTACCTTCAAGGCTGCTGCCCTCTTTAGGGCTGATGGGGTGCATCTTTCCCCTATAGGGAACAACACCTGGTTGGCTACGGTTGCTTTGGGATTGAAGGAAGGGTTGCATTTGTGAGTGGTTCGGCGGTGAGCTAAGGCTCTGTGGCAGTTAGGCATTCGTTAAAATTGGTTGGTGGAGGGGTAAGTGCCTACCCCTCCAATGGTGGTGCGGAAAGGGAATTCCGTTAAAGGAATCCAGGGGCTTGCCATTCCTTTCGTCCTAGTCCCTGGCATCGGACTTGGGCCGTGCAAGCCCCAGGGGGCATGAGGGTGAGAGATGAGGGTCTGATGCTCAGCTCCATTTCTCCCCATATGGTTCTCCCATACTGGCTTCCGCTGGAATCCGGAATCCAATAGGACTTGACCTGGGGGGGTGGGGCCATGACTGACTCCAGCTACAAAACCTGAGGCTGATGAGATCAGAGACTATCTTGGCTGTGAGTTCTGGAAGACCTGCTCCTTGCCTTGCAAGCCTATTTTTCCACCTCCCCCTCCCCTGGCCTGGGAGGGCAGTGCCTGGACTGACTCCAGCTACGAAAGCTCAGGGTGCTGAACAGACTCTTGGGTTGGGGTATGGTATTGTTTAGGGGGTTTTGTTGGGTGGGGGATATAATTTTTTTGTATCTGTATTTTAGATCTTATTATGATTTATGTGGAAATTGTTCAGTTTGGTCGTGTATTTTATTTTATTTTTGATGTTTTATTCATTGTGTATGGTTACTTATGTTATGTTGTAATTACGTATTTTTTCATGTTGTAAGCTCCCATGAGCATGGCCTGAACTATGAGGTGCCATACAAATAAAATGAGATGCTTACATATGTATGTGTTTCTGAGTTGGCAAGACGTTGTATCCAACTAGGGCCATATTTGCACCATATATTTAAAGCACTATGACACCACTTTAAACAGCAGTGGTTTTCCCCAAAGGATTCTGGGAGCCAGAGTTTGTAAAGGAATTGAGAATTGTTAGGTGTTGTTGTGCATACTCTGAGAAGAACCTAGGTGTCCTTCACACTGCTGCCATCCACGTCCTTCTTGGGAAAAAGGAATATTTCAACTCAGAATTTTCTGCTAGAACTTTACTTTAAGGGCAACATGATTTTGTACAAAGCTATGTATCTAACTAGGGACGCGGGTGGCGCTGTGGGTAAAAGCCTCAGCGCCTAGGGCTTGCCGATCGAAAGGTCGGCGGTTCGAATCCCCGCGGCGGGGTGAGCTCCCGTTGTTCGGTCCCAGCGCCTGCCAACCTAGCAGTTCGAAAGCACCCCCGGGTGCAAGTAGATAAATAGGGACCGCTTACTAGCGGGAAGGTAAACGGCGTTTCCGTGTGCTGCGCTGGCTCGCCAGATGCAGCTTTGTCACGCTGGCCACGTGACCCAGAAGTGTCTCCGGACAGCGCTGGCCCTCGGCCTCTTGAGTGAGATGGGCGCACAACCCCAGAGTCTGTCAAGACTGGCCCGTACGGGCAGGGGTACCTTTACCTTTACTATGTATCTAACTAGGGACGCGGGTAGCGCTGTGGGTTAAACCACAGAGCCTAGGACTTGCCGATCAGAAGGTCAGCGGTTCGAATCCCTGTGATGGGGTGAGCTCCCATTGCTCAGTTCCTGCTCCTGCCAACCTAGCAGTTCAAAAGCACGTCAAAGTGCAAGTAGATAAATAGGAACCGCTCCGTTGGGAAGGTAAACGGCATTTCCGTGTGCTGCTCTGGTTCGCCAGAAGCAGCTTAGTCATGCTGGCCACATGACCCGGAAGCTGTACGCCGGCTCCCTCGGCCAATAAAGCGAGATGAGCACCATAACCCCAGAGTTGGTCACGACTGGACCTAATGGTCAGGGGTCCCTTTACCTTTATGTATCTAACTGTGTTGTCCATACAGCTCTGATAGTATCTCTGCCCAGCAGCAACAAATGGCCAGATGCACTTTTCCAATGCCAGAACTGAAGACGCCTATAGAAATTGAAGGCGTTTATGGAAGACAACCCTTTGGGATTCCACTGGAAGGAAAGACCACTGGACCCAGCTCAAAGAATAAACTACCAAAGCTTAACATTCCTCAAGCTAGTGAAGTAAGTCTTCTTTATTTGTTCAGTTGTTTGCTTATCTATTTTGCCTCCAGGGTTTCAGTCCACTACACTTCCTCAGTTTCCTGTTAAACTGTTGCTCTCTTAGGCCACATTTACACCAAGCATTTAAGGCAGCTGAGAGTTGTTAAGGGACCCAAATTTCTCTCCCAGACCTACAGTACACAGAGTGGTTTAATAATCAATCCCTCTGCACAGGAAACTCTGAGAATTGTAGCCCTGGGAGGGGAATGGGTTTTTTTTCCTAATAGCACTCAGCACTCTTAATAAACTACAGCTCCCAGAAGCCTTTTAGGGAAGCCATATTTCTTTAAAGTGGTGTCACAGTGCTTTAAATGTATGGTGTGAATGTGGTCTAAGCTTTACTCAGAGTCGACCCACTGAAATTAATCAACCTTGTCCACACTTCCACTCAGTGCTATTTTTCTGGAAAAAGTGGTACTGGAACTCACCATGAATGCCTTCCTTGTTTTCTTTAGAATGGCAATGGTGCCCTTCTGAGAGATGCTGGAACTGAGTTCTGGTGAGTTCCAGCTGAAAAAGGAAGAAGAAGCCCTGCTCCTGCTTGTCCTGTGCCTCAAAAGAATGGGTCTGTGTAGTTTTCTGTTTGCTGTCCACTGAATTGGAGCAAACATCAAATCAGCAGAAAAGCCGATTGACTTTTGCTCTAATTACCCACCGCATTCCCCCAGGGAAACCTGGCAAGTGGAAGTCCGGATACAACCCATGGTTAGGACTGTAATTCAGTGATGATCGACACGTCTTATGGAAGTGAGTTTCAGAAGTTAACTTTGCTAGAAGGGTGATACTTGTTCAACATGCTGAACAGGTTGACATGAATACTGAAAGGCATATGTGATTCTTTCTCTCTGTTTCTGATACACAGAGCTAAGGATCAGTATTTATGCAGCCAAATGCATTATTCATTTACAAGAGGGAGGTACAGGTAGGCCTTTGTGAGCCCCCAAGGTTTGAAGAGTTATATCTATATATATCTATATATATCTATATATATCTATATATATCTATATATATCTATATATATCTATATATCTATATAGATATATATATATATCTACAGTGGTGCCCCGCAAGACGAATGCCTCGCAAGACGGAAAACCCGCTAGACGAAAGGGTCTTCCGTTTTTGAGTTGCTTCGCAAGACAAATTTTCCTATGGGCTTGCTTCGCAAGACGAAAACGTCTTGCGAGTCTTGCAATTTTTTTGCGCTCCCCCCCCCCTTTTCTAAGCCGCTAAGCCGCTAATAGCCTTTTAGCCGCTAAGCCACTAAGCCTTTAATAGCCGCTAAGCCGCTAAACCGCTAATAGCGCTAATCCGCTAAGCCTCTCCCCATATGAACTGACCTGGACACTGCAGTCATCATCTGAGACCCTTCTTCACATGCCTCCTCCATGAGAGGTCCATAAGGTGGAAACATGAGAATGGACCTTTTCTGTGGTAGCTCCCTGCTTGTGGAATGCTTTCCCCTGGGAAGCTCATCTAGCACCTCTGTTACATATCTTTAGACACCAGGCAAAAACAGTCCTCTTCTCCCAGGCATTTGGCCAATTAAAGGTTCTTTGGCCTTTTAAACTCTTCTCTCTGTGTGTGGTGGGGTATTGTTTTTGTTTGTTACTATGCTTTTTGTGTTTTTTATACTGCAAACTGCCCTGAGATCCTTGGATGAAGGACCGTATATAAACTTAATATAACAAATTCAATACAAACCAACAGGGGGAAAACCATAGTCTTCGGGGTTAATAGCAATTGATAGTCTTTTCCTCCAACATAGTATGTTCTAATAAAGAAGCATATTGAACAATGGAACGCCTAATTATTAAGAGCACTTCTATACAAGTGGAAAACGGAAAGTTACCCAACATGACAACCGCTAATAAAGCCGATGAAAACGGAAATCGGTCAGAGTTAAGTTCCTCTATGTCTCATGCATTAAATAAGACTAACGTTGTTTGACAGGGCTCTGTGGAAGGTGCATTGGACTCTCTCTTCCTCCACATCATTATCACAGTCAGAAAAAGGTAAAACACTGCAGGAATATAAATAAATTGAAAAGGCTCAGAAGACAATATTCTACTGTGGGCCTCATTTGCACTTTAAAAAAGATGCCCTACAGACCTTATGTACTTTTAAGATTCATCTGAAAGATACATGAAGAAGTCTTCCAGTCAAAAAATGTACATATTTAATGGAATTAGATCTCTAGGCTAGAAAAATGTCAGAAGAAAAGGAGAAATATTAAAGTGAATGCAGGGCACACCTTTCTAGTGCTTTCTTGCTTTGATAAATATCTTTTGGGATGTCATTTGCTAGAAAGTCATGATTTAATGAAACACCCCCTCCCCCCGCGCACAGTATATAACACAATCGGCTTATCTCCAGAGCAAGTTGATGTTTTCATATTTGGTATTGGTCTTATTTTGCCAACACGAGCCCCTGAAATTTCGCATTGTATGCTGCAACCTCCCTGTCCCAAATAAAAACATAATGATTCATGGAAGAAGGTATGTGAACAGTGGAAATATTTTTTTGGGGGGGGGGAATGGGAGATCTGCTGCTTTGTTTCCCAATGAATTTCCACCACTGATATCCAGACTGCTGCTTACAGTAGTTTGCAGAAGACTTGTGGTCCCGTATAGGGGTGGCAGAATCTGCTATTTTTGGTTTCTCACAGGTTCTCATGTATCTAGTCTTAAGTTTGGTTCTTCACATTTCCACATCAATTTGCTTAAAAAAGAAATCCTCATGAAAATCCAAAATCATTTTAGTGTGAACTTCTCGTAATACATATATTTGTAGAGATATGCTTACAAAGTGATTTTCTCTTATATAATGCATTTTTGTATGCTATTTTCAGTAATATATGCATTTTATGGATGATTTACCCCAGTATATATGTTTTTGTACATGTTAAAGGTAAAGGTACCCCTGCCCATACGGGCCAGTCTTGACAGACTCTGGGGTTGTGCGCCCATCTCACTTAAGAGGCCGGGGGCCAGCGCTGTCCGGAGACACTTCCGGGTCACGTGGCCAGCGTGACAAAGCTGCTCTGGCGAGCCAGCACCAGCGCAGCACACGGAAACGCCGTTTACCTTCCCGCCAGTAAGCGGTCCCTATTTATCTACTTGCACCCGGGGGTGCTTTCGAACTGCTAGGTTGGCAGGCGCTGGGACCGAGCAACGGGAGCGCACCCCGCCGCGGGGATTCGAACCGCCGACCTTTCAATCGGCAAGCCCTAGGCGCTGAGGCTTTTACCCACAGCGCCACCCATGTCCCTTTTGTACATGTTACTTGGCTGCAAAACTGCATTGCAAAATTTGGAGCAGTGTGAACTTCAAAAGGATACCTATGTTTTGGCTCATGCATTGTTTTGGAAAGTGTAAAATTAGGTGGTTCTGCCTTTCGATGCAAACTGAATCAAATTTCTCCTTCTTCCCTGCTCCTAAACCCAGAGCTCATTGCTGGGTGTGTAGTTCCAGTCACAAAGCCATGCTTTATATCCATGAATCAGAAACTGAGGTGCCCACTTGCAACTTGCTTCCCTCAGCTTATTCTGCAGCATCCATGGAACCGGAGGGGAAAATAGTAAAGGAAAAAGGAAGGTGAATCTGCACAGCAATGCTCCCGAGTGGGTCACAGTGCATTAGCTCTCTGCTTCCTGCATCCATAACACATTGTGGCAGCGTCGCTCCTGTGGCGTGACTACATTGACGCTGCAGAAGGATACCGCCACATCAAGTCTGCAGCCTCGCTGCTATGCTGCGACCTTAAAAGGAGCCCACAATATCAGGTCTCCTAATGGCATTAAAGCCAGCGGTATTACTTTTCATCTGCCCAGAGTCAATTGATTGAGTGTAACATTGCCAGAATTTCATTTCCTAGATCTTTAATAAAGCAACACGGTTCTTTGAAGAGAAATAGGAGCAGAAGAGAAACCAGAAACTTTTTTTTTATTGCCTACATTAAGAAAGAAAGGAAGGAAAGAAAGAAAAAGGAAGAAAGGAGACTGACTTCATATTAGCCCCAAATCAACCATATATCCCAAAGCCGCTATGCAAAGGAGTCCCAGATGCAAACATTGGCAAGATCTAACCAACCCTAATGGGGGCATGATATACTATGGAGAAGCAGATGTTCAAATTTCAGCAATGATAAGTAAACAAAGCTTCCATGTATTGGGTCAGTATTGTTCCCTCTATTTCCAGTAAGTCTTTACAGGCTTGCGGGGGCAAAGCCAAAATTGCCCCACTCATGCACTACAGGGTTTTAGAGATGTGGCGTAGTGCCCCTTCCCTGCTAAGAACCCAGAACTTGAGCCAGCTCTTACCTGGTTGGAATCCCTATCACTGTGTCTAAGAGAGAGGTGGATGGAAGTAGTTTGCTTAGAAGTAAGTCCCACTAAGGAGGATGGGGATAGTTACTTGGCTCCACCTAACATAGGTACTCTTCCCTTTGCCCATTCAGTCCCAAAGGGCACCAGCCTCTACTGTACCAACAGACTCATGATAACCTGGGGGGGAGGACCCGGGTTCCTGACTGCTGGGGATCAGGAAATGGAATACTAGGGAAGGGAGAGGGGATTGGGCTGCAGTGGCTGGACACTTGAGCAGAAGCCCTGCACATCACTTTGTTGCAGGGACCCACATGTATCTCTGAATAGCAGTTCATAGGGCAATGTCCTGATTAGGAGTGCCCAAGTCACATCTCACATTGTACACTTAGTGCACATTTAACAAACATTTAAAGCGTATGGCTTCCTCCAAAGATTCCTGGGGAATGTAGTTAACCCCACAGCAGAACAACAATTCCCAGTTTCCTTAACAAACTGTGGTTCCCATAATTCTTTGGGGAAGGCCATGTGCCACTCTAGGTTCCTTTGGAGGGAATGGCAGAATATAGATTTAATAACAGGTGTGTTTTAAATGCATCCATACCACCCCTGAAAGTGTCCTGGCAAAACTGGGGCACGCTGGCCATTATTACATGCTGAGATCTAGCCCTGAAAAAAACTTTTTCAGAGGTGTGTTTTGGGGTCCTGTGAGATCATGGTCCCCGCAAAACCATGCTGTTGGGCTTAGTGGTCCCATGTGAGTCACATGACTTATGCGGGGAGCATAGACAGGAAGATGTGCATCCTGGTTTTGGGACTCAGCATGTTGGAGGATATGTGTATGGCATGGATGTGACCGTTGAGGCATTTGGCTGGCCAGTTTTAGGTTAGACCAGGCATAGGCAAACTCGGCCTTCCAGATGTTTTGGGACTACAGCTCCCATCATCCCTGACCACTGGTCCTGTTAGCTAGGGATGATGGGAGTTGTAGTCCCAAAACATCTGGAGGGCTGAGTTTGCCTATGCCTGGGTTAGACAGATCGTGTTGTGAACTAGCAAAACAGTCTGTAACACCTTTGAGAGCTGAACTATGCATTCACAATAGTCAGGAGGAGGAGTTTATTTCAAGGCATATTATGGGCTGGCAAGCAGGAGAAAAGGCTGGCACCTTTCTTCCAGAAGTTCAAGCTTTATAAGTAGAGGGAGCTTTTTCATGGGGGAAGATTTGAACTTTGGACTGGAGGCAATCTGCGTTCAAATCCCTATTCAGTCATTAAGTTCCGTGGGTATACTTGGGTCAGTCACTCACTACCTCCCAGGGCTGTTGTGAGAATTAGCTGGGATGACTCCATTTACACTGTCCTGAAATGCTTGGAGGCAGTAGAGAAATGCCATGAATGAGAAAATAAAACGTAGACTTGAATCCTCTTTCATAAAAATAGGTTAGCAAGTGGCACTAAATGTTCCCTAAGCAGTCTTTGGATTATTGCTAACTCACGTTATTGCCAAGACACCTTTCTGTTTGGTAATAAATGACCTTGCAAAGTACTAATTGTTTTGGAGGTACTTTTATTGACTTCCAATAGCTAGCATTTCTTCTGCTACTCTGACGATAGCTATCACCTGCTAGTTGAGGAATGCAAGATGGCAGAAGTTCCTACCTTTAACAAGTTTTAAATCCCAGCAGAATTGTCGGCAACAGCCATAACCACAAATTGGTTTGCAATTTTCGTCTCTCTCTTTCGCTCTCCCTTTGAGGCAAGTCCTGTATGGTTACGTGATGAACCTTGCTTCAAACAAACTGCTTCTGACTTTTATGATCCTTTTGTGATCTAAATGGCTATCTCGTAAGTTATTCCATTGTAGCTTCTCCCCCTCCCCTCCCCAATTGCTCTTGCCGTGAAATAGAATTCTGAAGATTTCTGGGGACCATTTCACAGCCTTACTGTATTGATTTGCTAAACCTGATGAGAGCTTTCTACTTAATATACAGTCAGCTATAGGAACAGAGGCAAACACTTAGGCTTTTTCTTTTTTTAAAAAAAAGTCAGATCTAGTAGTTTCCAGAAGCTAGGATGTCAGAGAATTGCAACAAAAACAGAAATGGGAGTAGAAATTGCCATTGTTCACTTATTCATCCCATATCCCGAATGGAAATCAATCCAGCGAATATGACTGGTATTTGCTGTTCTTTTCTTCTTAGTCTGCAAACTGTAATTGATTATGTGCCCCCCGCCTTTGCGTTGTGTTTCCTTTGCACTGAATTGAATGAGGTGTAATAACAAAACAACAGTGCAACACATATAATTGACGTAATTTCTTAAGTTATGCAATTTTGCTGCGCTGGACAGTGAGACAAATGTAGTTTTTTTGGTGGAAGACAAACTGTACAGTGGTGCCCTGCAAGACGAATGCCTCGCAAGACGAAAAACTCGCTAGACGAAAGGGTTTTCCGTTTTTTGAGTCGTTCCGCAAGACGAATTTCCCTATGGGCTTGCTTCGCAAGACGAAACGTCTTGCGAGTTCTTGCGAGTTTGTTTCCTTTTTCTTAAAGCCGCTAAGCCATTAATAGCCACTAAGCCGCTAAGCCGTTAATAGTCGCTAAGCCGCTAATAGCCGCTAAGCCGTTAATAGCCACTAAGCCGCTAACAGCAGTGCTTCGTAAGACGAAAAAACCGCAAGACGAAGAGACTCGCGGAATGGATTAATTTCGTCTTGCGAGGCACCACTGTAGCAGAATGAAAACCTTGTTGCTTGAAGGCACTTAAGTATATTTACAAATTTATTTATTTGTTGCATCTTTAATCCACCTTTCGTGGTAAATGATCCTCCTGAGATGGTTTGCAAAGAGTCACTGACACAGTATAGCAACCCCCCATCTATGCAGGGGTTACATTCCAAGCCAATGTCCACATCAGTGAAATGGCCTGCCAACACCCCATTCCGCACGTTTCCCCCCAAAATACAGAACATGTGTAAATGGGGGGGGGAGGGGTTGCCTGTATAGTAATATAGCAAGTTACTAAACAACAGAAATGGCAAACCAACAATGTTTAAGAAAAGTAAATAGCAGCTGTGCATAGGGACATCCTGATAGCAGCACGTGATGAAACAGAGATTAAAACACAATACCATACAAACCATCCAGATTACAACTGGATAGTTTTAAGGGCATCCCTAAAGGCAATCAGGAATGGGGTGGGCATTTTCCTGGAGGATTTTCCAAAGAAGAGGTTCATTCCTGGCACCTGTAAGTCTCATACTGTGCACCAGAAAGCAGAGGTCAGATGCTCAGATACTCGCCGTAATGTTACCCCTTGAAGGCTAGGATCTCGTTATTCCAGAGACCCCTGAAAATCCAACAGCCCAATCTCCTCTTTCCCATCAAAATGCTTAAAATTTAAGTAGATCAAACCAGCTGCATAATAATAATAATAATAATAATAATAATAATAATAATAATAACAATAATAATTCCTCTATATTAATCTCCATTATCCCAATGCAGGGTTTGAGTTTGAGACTCACAAATGGGCCACCGCATTCTTAACAATGGCAGTTCTGCATCCATCCATGCAAAGACAAGTGTGAAATTGTCCCCCTTCTCTCCTGATTGTCTGACAGCCATGCCTCTCCTCTCTAATCCTGACAAAATGCCAAGATCATCTCTTTTAGCTGTTGATCTGATAACGTCACTTCACCTCCACTCATCCCTATTTCAGCAACTCCAGAGTTCAAGCTCTGTGTCACTGAAGCGACACTGTGGGAGTCTTTCACCCTGGACTTGTGTTGTTCAAGCTCCTCTTAAGAAGGGCAATTTTATTCCTTCAGATCTGTACAAATATCCCCCCCCCCCCCATGGGCACTCTCCAAGTCCGTACTCTGAACTTTTAAACACACAAGTCCTTAATGGAACAGAAACTTCCACAAAACACTGTTAGTTATCAATATCTGAGCAAGTGTCTCCTTAGGCCATGCTGAATGCACATAACAACTTATGTGTCTGTCTGTCTGTCTATCCTTGTAGTGATTTCTTATTAAAGTTTGCAAACACCAGTGCTAAAACAAAATGTTAAAAAGAGGAGGTTAACACTCCACTCTCAATCCACAGTCAGATGTTAGCAATACATTCTATGTATGATGCATATTGTGGTAGCCCCATCTTGCAGAAGTCTCAACTTGGGATCTTCCATCACAGCTGCTATTTGCATCAGAGGGAGAGAAAACATCTCCAGTGAGAGACAATGGGAGCTTTCTCCCCCTGCCCTTTCCACTTGTGCAGCCATGGAGAGGAGATTGGAAGTGTCAACTTCCGTTTTAGAATTTCATCTAAATCTTAAACTGTGGCTAATCTTAATAAGCCAGCTTCATAAACCATGGATGGGTTTGTTTTCATGAACCATTGTTAAGATTAACCCACTATTTGTCCTAGCTTGGATAGCATGGCAAACTGTCGTCAATCTGAAATGTAACAACAAGCTTTTGAACTTTTCCCTCTTGGCCATGACACCGGAGGAGGGGAACAGAAAAATTTGAGACTTGCCTAGGCTTGTTCTAGTAATGGGGAACTATAGTTTAGTGTTACGTCTGAACCAGACCATTGCTACAAAGATATTGTTCCCAGCTTTGGTCCAATAAGTGTGCTTTCGGCCAACTCATTTTCCTTCTGAATGGTCAATCTTAGCTTTGGGTAGGCAGCTTCTCTTTTTGGTAATTTCACAAATAACTGGATGGATGTTATGGATTTTCCTTGTTATGGCCCAAAAGAAAAACATCACATCACATCAAATCATATCATACCATATCACTGTCTATTACTGATGTGAATGCACCTCAGAAATTCTACTCACGCAAATGGGGAGAGAGGAAATAAGCATGCTAAGCTTCACCATCACACTCTCTGAGTTGGGGGTGAAGTTATGAAAGGGGCCAAACTTCACATAAATGTGTATAAATTTGACTCAACTGCTTGTTTTTTTGTTTTGTTTTAATTTAGGGGCATAGTAAATGCTCAGAATTAGTGGAGTTAAGCACTACCTCAGATGATAGTCCGCCCTTTTTCAAAATCCTCCCTCCGCTGTTTTTCTCATTGTGAGAGAAAAGTTATGTGAGGATGTAATGTTGCTTCAATTTGAAGATGGGCTGCAGTTCAGTGGGACAGTCTGTTCTGTGTTTGATTCCACGTTTGACCCCCAGCACCTCAACATAGGACTGGAAATGTCCTCATCTAAAATCCTGGAGAGCCACTGCCTGTCAGTGTAGACAATATGAAGTTAGATGGCCTGGTTCCATAAAAAGCAGCTGCCTATGTTCCACTTCAATATTATGGGCCAAGTGGGATTGTTCATCTTAGTTTATTCGTTCATTAATGAAGACTTCTTGCCAGCTTAAAATTGACAATGTGGTCCCCACACCATGCAAGGTTCCCCACGCCTAGTTTAGGCAAATAGAGTAGTGGGAAATGGGGCCATCCAAAACACACCAGGTCTTGTTTTTCTGTGGCTATTCTGGATCAACATGAGGCACACGATGAAGCTACTTTTTAATGCTGGTATCAGTATCAAAAGCCTGGAAACTCTTTAAAAGCTGCTGGACCATCTGTGTCTTTAAGCAGCTGCCAAATTCCAGACTGTGGTTCCTTCCCTTCTAATTCCACGTTTTCACGATAGATTAATGAACGCCTTTCTTCCAGAATAAATAAATGTGCTACGCCATCTCTCCATTCCCTCCAAGTCCATTCCTTAAGATTTCCACCTTACGAATGAACACATTAATTCAGGAATGAGTTCAGCGGTGATCCAATTTGATGGAGAAGGACTGCCTGGATATGCCAATTTTCTCCTCCGTACTAAAAGCCCTCGAAATTGTTTTTTTCTTAAGTGAGAGAATTCTAAAGTGCAAACAGCCTATATAAATCTTAAAAGCTTAAAGGGCTTTTCTTGCACCTTCCTTGATTTATACATAACCTGCATGGAGAAATGTATGTTGATATTTTATCCACCCTAGTCATTCGTCACAGTGTGTATTCATCTGCTTATTTCCTTTGAGAGTCGCTTTAGGTGCATATTTAGATTTTTCACCTTGCTAATTTATGCCATCTGACGTTTAAATTACAGGCTTTGGAAGAGAGCTGAAGAAGCAAATGTTTACATAGTGCTTGTGGCGCAAATGCCAAATGTAAGTAGCCAGGTTTTTGCCACTTCCTCCTGCGTGTTAATCTGGACACTTTGGAATTATGCAGACACAATGCAATACTGATAAGAAGCAGGAAGGTGGAAATACAAATATTTAGAGCTCTATTTAGCTGCTATCACCTCTATTTGTGTAGGGAGGAGTGCAGGCAACTATGCTTGTCCTGCACTCCATGTCCCCACTAGGGCATTAGAGAACACTCCTCTGAAAATAACATATTGAATATGCCCCTCCTCTTTTGCATTCAGTTACCTTTGCTTGGAATAAATGGGATGGACTTGGAGCCACCAACTTGTGCCCAAGATTGAGAGGGATGGATCATGCGTGTGACACACAATGTCACGTTTCAGGAGAAGTCAGGGTACAGAGCTGAACGTATTGGCTGAGAGCTCCTCCTCTCTCATGCTCAGCGGACTTCCAGGGCAGGAGGAGGAGAAGGAGCTGGCTACTGAAGCCATGCTTGGCTTCACGCTTGGCTTCCTCCTTCCCCTGATGGTAGGGAACAATGCGGGAGCCCTGCTCTCCAAGCAAATTATTACTGGGGCGGGGGGAGCTCAGTTACCCAGAGCTGGCCCCCCTGGATGGAATAATGTAATGACAACATAATTACAGTGGTACCGTGGTACTTGAACGGCTTGGCTACCGAACAAATCGGCTCCCAAACGCCGCAAACCCGGAAGTGAATGTTCTGGTTTGTGAACTTTTTCAGAATCTGAACATCCGACACAACTTCTTCTTGAGTGCAGGAAGCTCCTGCAGCCAATTGGAAGCCGAGCCTTGGTTTTCGAACCGTTTCGTACATAATTTGTGTAATGGATTACATAAGCTATGCAAGTTACATAATTTTGGTAGAGGGCAAACTGCAGTGAAATGGAAACATGATGCATTCTTACATCCTAGTTCCCTCACTCCCAGTGACTCCACCCTTGACCTTTCTACATTGAGTTAGCAGGTATGAAGAAGGCTTCCAAGCATGCCTAAATAACCACAGATTCCTCAGTGCAAACAGTCTCTTCTCCATCTACAACACCCAAGGGAGGTGTTGAAGGTTGCCACATAAGAACATGCTCTCTCCGTGGTGCTTCCACACCCACAGAATGCTGTCCCCAGTAAGATGTGCCTGGTGTCAACCTTTTCAGTCTTCAGGTGCCAGGCTAAAACCCTTTTGTTTACACTGGTCTTTAGGCCTGGTACTTTGCACGTTTATTCAAAAGTAAAGTTTGCACACATTTTAATATGTGAGATTTGTTTTATAGTGCATTTTAACTGCTGATTCATTTATATTTTGAACTTTTTAAGGCTGACTTGTTTTGAACTTTTTTATATGTTTTATGGAAACTGCTTATAGGTTTTACAATTACAATTTTGTTAAGTAATTAAAAAGTAAGCTCTCTCTGCCTTCAATGGGGTTCACTCATAGCTAGCTATGAGTAGGATTGTACCTTATTCTTTCTATGTGGAACTTTTAGCTCTCCAGATTGTGTGGTACTACAACTCCCATCATCCCCTAGCAGGTGGGAGTTTGCAGTTCAGTAACATTTGCAGGGCCAAAGGTTCCTACTATGGCCATAGATCAAAACAAATGTATGTGCTGTATATGTGTTTAGGTAGATAGAAAGAAATGAAGGCAGAATCTCACAGAAATAACATTTCTTTTTTTTTAAAAGCATACCAAAAAAAAGTTAGAGCTTGCCAATGACACTTAATCCAAGATTTCACACTGGAAAGTATTTTGACTTCTTTGAGCCAACACGTTTATAGTTGCTGCAATGAAATTTTAATTTTGTGCTCTAATGAACACAAATCGATCCATATTCCATGTTGGCAAAACTTATGATGGCTGCATAATTGAAAGAACTCTGTTGCATTAAAAAAAAGAAAAAGAAGCAGCAGCCCCACAAAATTGTAGCCAACTGCCGAAACATTAACGTGCAGGATGGACGGCCAATGCAGAAAGCGGAGGCAGCAGCTACGCTTGGTTAAGAGGAGGCTTTGAATGATCTCATGTACAAGTTTGCCATTATTCTTTCCACCACTTTTGGTAATTGCAGGACTACAGATAGCTGGTGGTTGGGAAGAGTTCATCAACTTAATTAAAAAAAACACAACTATGTTGAAAATAACATTCTTGTTGCTACAGTTTTCTTAAGAGGGAAGGACAGTTTTTTATTTCTGGTCTACTTTCTCATAAGATTAATTGTATATAGTAGGGATCCCTCTATCAAGCCCCTAAGTCTCTCCCTAGACAATACATGCTAGCCCCTGGTCACATTCTCACTGGCTCGGCTCTGCTTTGCATGCAAAAGGTCCAAGGTTCAATCCCTGGCATCTTTGGGTAGTGCTGGGAGAGACCCCTGCCTAAAACCTTGGGGAGACAACACTGAGCTAGATGGACCAATATCAGTATAAGGCGATTCTTTGTGTGGATCTGTGAAGGTATAGACAACATAGTGCTCTCCAAGGACTACAAGTGATTCTGGCTGGGGCTGATAAGAGTCTAACAGCATCTGCAGGGCACCACATTACCGAACTGTGGTCTACTATAGATACTCAACCATTAGCACAGGAGCAGCTTGGGCAACACAAATATCAAGACTGTTTTATCTATGGACACAATGCCCTCCTAGAAACCCTCACTGAAATAGGATGATGTAGCGCCTCCTATCACAATAGGAGTGCTAAAACTACATCTTTCACAGCTTTTTTTTTTTTTTTTTTAAGCTATGAACCAAGTCCCTGGAATACAGCTGCTATTTATTGATTTAAAAGCATTTGCATACCACTTAAGGTTTCAAAACTCTGAGCAGTGCACAGATTAGAAAACAAACATTATATCAACAACCCAAAACTAGTAAAACAGCAATATGAAAATGCATAGAAACATATAAAAGCAGATAAAAGAGAAATCTTGAGGTTTTAAACTCATAAAACACGGTCCTATCATATGGGTCAGGGAAGGTCTGAGCAGAAAAATTAGCTCTTCACAAGATGTCTGTAGCAATGGATGTTTGCTGCTTTCCATATGGCATTCCTCAGAATGGGGGCAACAGCAGAAAATGCCAATTGTTGGATCAATGCCCTATGATATTCTGTTGAGTGCAGTGCAAAGAGTAGATGACCAAAGACACCTCTCCTTTCTATAAGGGACAGCAGGCCTTTCAGGGAAGCTGTCCCCAAGTTGTTCAAGACTTTATATGTTAACAACAAGGCTTTGGACACAGCCGAAATCCATACAGAAACATGATGAACTGGACTTTAAGACTGGAAAGCTGAGAAATGGAGAGAAACTAGACATATTTATCCATCCCAACATCAGCATGGGAAAGAGAAGGTGCGGCTGACACATGCAAGGAACTTGGGGGCATAGGTAGGATGCATGACTCTGTGGCCCTAAGGCGGGTGTATATTTCCTGCTTGGACATAACAGATGAACAGGATCTTTCCCTTCCTTTTCATTTTTTATTAACTTGGAAGGCAAATCTGACTCTTACTGTGGAGGAGCTGCTACACATCATGGCACTGGTTACTGGAAACTGAATCAAAGGGAGTATGGTCCACACTAATTTTGTGTGAGATTCAGCTGCCTTTGACTGACACAGGGAGCTTGATATATATATAATCATCTCATTGACATTCCCTGGGAACTGAGCTGTGACTGCTCTGCAGTACAAAGCACAGCAAGCTTATTACAGGGCCCCAAAGCATTTTCGAGAACATCCAAGTTATTTGTGTATCTAAAGAGACAGGTGTGTGTGTCTGTTTAAGAAGGTAGGTGTGTTTTCCTCTGGCTTATATGCATTGTAAATTGTATCCACTTGAGCTGTACTTAAGGAGTGGTACCCATTTAAGTTAATTGTTGGCCATGTTCATTATTTTCATTGGGTCTACTCTGAGGAAGACTAGCACTGGATACAATTCATTACATTTCTCCTCACCTTCCAGAATTTAGATTGGGGTAAACTGCTTCTATACTTTGTAGAAAACGAGCTCCATCTCAAATAAAACAACTACTTATTTCCAATTCATGAACAAATCAATGAATTGCACCAATGAATTCAAAGCGACAGATAATGAGATAGAGAAAGTTATTATTATATTTTTATTTTGTTGTTATCCTTGATGATTTACATGTGGGATGATGTATTTGTTATCCTTTTTGAGTTTTCCAGGAAAATTAAAAATCCCTTTTCAGCCCTCCTTGTAGGAAAAAAAAAAGTATAGTTGAAAATGGCTCCCCTAGCCTTCTGACATTTTTATTATAGCAGACTCTGAGAGGGTAAGGATTATCAGAGATCTCCCTTGCTTGAAAAAATAGCTCTGATTTTCTGCCATCTTCAGCCTCATCTGCCTGAATCAGCCCTTTTAGACCTCATCAAAGGCACAGACACAAGCTCCCGGTCTGCTTTCTATCTGGCTTCAGGGACATAAGGCACTCTATTTCCAGCATGCTTACTTTTCCTCCTGGCATGGTCTGGGTAATCTGTGTATGTACTTGAATGTAGGTCCCTTAGTCAATGCACAGTGCTGTCCAGGCAGCCAACTCCTATAATTAAAAAGACTCACCAGCTGGCAGGACCTGATGGATGAGCCAATACCTGAATAAGGAAAGTGTGAATTACATGACTCTACAAAGACTTTGATGCCCAATAGGGAAAGACAGAAAGTGAAAGAGAAGAGAAGAAGGAGAACAACACAACAATGGAGGAATTTACAAATTCCTCTGCTCCTAAACTGTAATACTGTCTTTATTTGTTCTTCTTCATTGGGCCTTTAATCATTATCTAACATTATTGACAAGAGTTGTTGACACTTGAAGTGTGTGTGTGTGTGTGTGTGTCCCCGAATCTGTTTCTTTCTGCTTGCCTCTTGGGGTGGGCTACTCAGGCAACAGATTGAGAAGTTCCTAACATCCCAAGGTTGTGATGTTCTCGCAGGTTCCAGGGTAACTCCCCTTTGCCCATGTATCCCATTGGTTTCTTCTGACTTGGTACTGTTACAAAAGCCTCCAGGTTAGGACTTTACGAGAGCAAGAGGTGCCCTTGACAGCTGTGTCAATTGTAACAGGGTGTCCTGCTCCTGCCCCAAAATATGATGACAGGGGCTCTTACTTGTGAGGCAGAGATCCTTGTTAAAGCAGAACAACGATACAACTTCATAAGTAAGCACCGAGCTATTCAAGTTCCAGAACTTCTTTAAAGCCACAAGGAGCAGAAAATAACCCAGTCTAAAAGCCAGGACCAAGGTTGAAGAGTCACAGACAAGGTGGTTAATGTTGTATGGAAGCTGCAGAGTTTTGCAATGCTTGTCTTGCCTGATTGTCAAGCTTTTAAACCTAGGTGAGGTGCGTTAACCTGTGAGGAGTGCAATTTCTGCAGCTATGTCTTGCTTGAGGGTGTGTGCTATGTCTAAGTTGCTGTGTCTCTTCTCTTCTCTTCCCTTCTTGCCCTCTGAATCCTGTCCAGCCACCCTAGGCTGTGTATCAACATCCTGATTCTGGCAACACTATCTCCTTCACCAGAGGGAAAAGAGCAGCTGGAACTCCTGCCTCACCGCCAAAGCCCACCTGGAGCAGGGAGGGATTCCATCTGCCAGATTCTGCTCTGCTGTTCCTCATCCACCACCACCCCTTCCACCAGCATGTGACTGCCCTGTGGGACTCATGACCCACGTTTTCTCCCTTGCCTGCTAGATTCTCCTTAGCCCAGATCCTGGGGCCACATAACTCCTGCACCCAAACCCAGCCCATTCCCTGGACTGCCCACAACCAAGCATTATGAGAAGCATTCCCCACATTTCTCAATCTACCCTTCCCCCAATGAGTCAGGGTTGTGGGGCAGAAGGGCAACTCTTATTCTACCCTCACAACAACCCTGAGAAGCAGGAGAGGAGGAGTGTGTGTGGGTAGCACAAAGTGCCCCAGAGAGTGTCATGGCGAGTTGGGATTTGGATGCAGCCCTCATGGGCCCAGCTCCAACATTCAAAGCCAGGCGTTGCCAACGTGGCTTCTATGGATGCTACTGTAGCCATTGGCATTCCCTCCCAGGTCCACAAAATGTCACAGGTAATATTCCCTCAATAGTCCATATTGCAAGGGAAAGTGGTTGTACTTCCTCTCACTTCCTGTTTGCTTTGGCTGAGCTTCTCCTGTACTTGACCACACACCCTTAAACATGCCAACATTTTACTGGGTGGTGGGACTGGACCTGTTCCCTCCCGTCACTTCTTAACAGAGATGTATAAAGAGTTTCTCACTATGAGCAAGCATGGCAATGACTGGTGTATGTACCCTTTCCTCCACTGATGGAGTAACTTGATTGGTGATGGTGGGCACATCTGCACCTTTCTTGATCCTGCCCTTTTCTGCTCCTTCAAGATCTGGCTACTATTTTATGTTCTGCCATGCTCCTCCTCCAGAGCAGCTATTTTGTGACTGGCACTATTTAAATGTGTCCACTAGCACTCTTCCTAAGGGTTGCCATTCTCTGCTCCAGTATATTTTCTGGTACAAGCTGCCTAAAAGGGTGCCCTCCCCAGTACAAACCATCTCAGACTGAGATCAGGAGGGGAAGCCTTGTTGGTGATGCCCCCAGCAAAGGCTGTCTGGTTGGTGAACCAATCCACGACAGGGCCTTTTCGGTGTTGGGTCCCTGGGTTGTGGAATGTGAACCTGTCACCATCATTATCAACTTGCAGGAGGAATTCATAAACATTCCTGCTTACCCAGGCATTTGTTGGCTGAAGAACAGTGTTTTAATCTATTTTTGCTTTTCATTTTTAAACTGCATATCTGTTTGCCACCCTAGGCTCCTTGTAGAGGAAGGGCAGGATATAAATATAATAATAAATCAATAAATTAATATTATCTGCAACTTCCTGACCAGAATTAACACATTATAATTATTTTAAAAAGGAAGCAATATTATGAAGAAGCTGAGTTTGTTCACTAAACTCTTATCTGACAATTCTAGAGGGGAAAAAATAAATAAAAACAATTCAAAAGCAAACATTTCAAATATGGCGAGTCTTCCACCCCACCAGAAGGGTTGTTAATGAATTTGTTGCATGAACGCACAGACAGATTGGGAGCTAGAGCTCTGCTGGCCAGCCCAACATGGCCCTGGCACCAGAAAGCCAATTTGTTCCCATGCATTGTTTCCTCTAGAGTGTTTCTCATCCAGAGGTGATTTTCCAATAAAATCAGCCTCAATTATTGCTAGCGCAGGAGCGACCCTGGAGGGAGGATAAGAGGCAATTCAATTGTTGGAAATGCTGCACAAAGCAAAATTAACCTTGCTGTGCTATTATCCTTTGAAACATTTAGCTAGTTTCTCCTCTTTCTTTTGTATTAGTTGACCCTAAATGGAAGTGGGGAGGAGATGAGGGGAGGGGAAGGAAATCTACATATATTTCTAACCCTACTTATTCATTATAATGTAAGGAAACACAATATAATGTTCATTCACTTTTGAATGCAAATATAAAAGTTGTTGACATAGAATTGCTAGACTTTTAAGGCAAAGGTGAAAGCTTCTTGTTGAGATGCACATGCAAGCAGATTTCACTGAGTAAGGCGGTGTACACACCATAAATTTCAAGAGCATTTAAAGCACATGTCTTCTCCCCAGTGCTCCCCCCCCCAAAAAAAAATGTTTAGGGGGGTCTCTCATTTTGACTCAAGAAAATCACCATTTTATAGTTGAAATCGGTAAAAATAAATACAGTAAATGGACAAAAGTACAAAGATTCACAAAATGTTTAGGGGTATGTGTACCACTGCGTACCCTCAGAAAAGAAATCACTGCTTCTTCCAAAGAATCCTGGGAATTTTAGCTTGCTAAGGGTGCTGAGCACTGTAGATCTGTGAAGGGCAAACTGCAGTTGCCATGAGTCTTTGTGTTTTATGTGTGTTTAAATGTATGGTATGTACACAACCTCAGTGTATGTGTGTGTTTGTGTGGAATAGTATTGCAATTTCAGATGTGATTCAATGTTTCCACAATGAAAAACTGAGGGGGCAATCGCCTAGCAAAATCCAGCTCAGCTGGTTGCTTGCAGGATCAATTGAAGTTAAGTCCCCAACCCTGGCTCAGCAAAAGTTACGCCACTGCAAACTTGCTCATCCCAGTTTAGATGGAGCTCAGCTACCTGAGCAGAGGCCCATGAATGTCAACCAAAACAGCTGTGGCAGGGCTGGGTCTGGGTGTGTGAAATTAGGCTGGATCCTAAGCCCATTCAGTTTGGCCATGTGATGTCCTGAGTGAGGCCAAAATTTGATATCCAGCCCTCATGCTGCCTTCCCAAAGCTGGGTAAGGGAGTCTCTGGGCTTTGAGAAGATGTGAGGTTCTAGCAGGGTCCTAGAGCTCTCATGTCTCAGCGCTTACAAATTTTGGGAAGCTGCTCCCTTTCCCCGTGCGGTAGAACTGGTCACAGTGCCCTAAATCCTTCTCTGTATGAATTAGCAACCCGGCAAAAAGCACTCTTTTAAAGGATTGTTTTGCCCTGCTTGGACAAAGCAGTATCCCTGCTGTTGAATGGGGTTTGGATCTGGTGCAACTTCATGTTTGCTTTACATCTGTTTCTTGTGTAACTACTGAAGACAAACTCTTCCCTTTACTATGGGTTGTATCCAACTACGTTCTACATAGTGTAGACCCACTGAAGTGAATAAACCCAAGTTATACATCTCCATTAATTTCAGTAGATCTACTCTGAGTAGAACTAACATGAGCTGCAACTCCATAAACTGATGGATAAACTAAATATTATGCAAAACATGTTGCAGAATATTCTGCATTTATGAAAGTATGTGCATTAAAAAGCATATATGTTAGTGAAAATAACATCGCATTATATTCAGGAATGTATTATATTTGCGAAAAGTGCTTGCAAAAATCTGCATAAGGGGCAAATTCGCATACAAAAATGAGTATACTAGGAGTGAATTGAACCTAAGACTGGGAAAATGAGAAATAGGGAGAAACGGAAGTCGCTTCTTTGAGGTCTTGCAGCCTTGCCCCAACATTCTCTTGTCATTGCTTTGGTCCACTGAACCCAGTTAAACACCCTTAGTGCCATTTGCTTTGCAAAACATCCTTCAAAAAACAACAGCCACCCAACTGTAGTGTAAATCAATGGCAAATTGACTAAAGCTAAGACCAAATTATCACAGACAACCATGGCTATATTGGCCTCTGAAGCTGCGCTGGGTGGGGTGGAGAAACAATATTCAATTGATTAACTCTATTGACCATTCTTATATCTCTACTGGGAATCTTCTGATAGAATAATGTTTTGCCTACAGTCACAAAAATACTTGATGATCTGCTTTCTCTCCCCCCCCCCCCCCGCCTTTCTTTCTAAAATCTCTTTGCAGGAATAACATGCGGAAAAGAAAAAGAAAAAGCTGCTGTTTCAAGAACCAAAGAAGATCCCTGCTGGATCAAGCCAAAGGCACATCTAGTCCAACATCCTCTTCTCATAGTAGCTGATACATGTGCGAAATCTGCAAGCGCAAGAGTACTCTCCCCTCCTTTGGATTCAGAGCAAACTCATCATGGCTAGTAGCCATTGAAAGATTTATCCTCCATAAAAACAAGTTAAAGAAATACAGCAAACACATTTTTCAGTAGCAGCCAGCTTGTGCTACTGCAGTTCCAGCCAAAAAGGGGTGGTTATTTTTACCCTTAACCTTCATTAAAGGTAAAGGGACCCCTGACCATTAGGTCCAGTCATGACCGACTCTGGGGTTGCGGCACTCATATCGCTTTATTGGCCGAGGGAGCCGGCGTACAGCTTCCGGATCATGTGGCCAGCATGACTAAGCCGCTTCTGGCAAACCAGAGCAGCGCACGGAAACACTGTTTAGCTTCCTGCCAGAGCGGTACCTATTTATCTACTTGCACTTTGACGTTCTTTCGAACTGCTAGGTTGGCAGGATCAGGGACCGAGCGACGGGAGCTCACCCCGTCGCGGGGATTTGAACTGCCAACCTTCTGATTGGCAAGTCCTAGGCTCTGTGGTTTAACTCACAGCACCACCCGCGTCCCCTCATTCAAACAATAAGCCACCATAAAAACTAATTATAGAAATAGCCAATAAGTCAGCCAGCCAGCCATAAAAGCAGCAGATACTTGAAAATGAGGGATGAGATAAAGTGGCTTACTGAAATTCTCCACCATAACATAAGAGAAAAAGAACAGTCTGCTCTTTCTGTCAGCAGTTGGCAATCAGAGGCATACTGCCTCCAGCATGGGAGGTAGAACATAGTCATCGGTGCTGCAGCCACTGATCTTACATCTTTCAAAAGCACAGTTTATGCTAGTTGCATACCCTCCAACATTTCTCTGATGAAAATAGGGACGTCTCATTCCATAATGATAATTTTACTATTTAAACCCCACACATCTGACTGGGTTGCCCCAGCAACTCTGGGCAGCTTCCAACATATATAAAAACATAATAAAACATTAAACATTTTTTAAAAAACTTCCATAAATAGGATTGTCTTCAGACAGCTCTGGGGTCAGATAACTCCATACCCTTCAACATTTCTCCAATGAAAAGTGGGACATTCCAGGATCAAATCAGAAACCGGGATGGCTTCTCTAAATAAGGGGCGTCCCTGGAAAATAGGGACACTTGGAGGGTCTCTAGTTGAGGCTGAAGGGAATTGTAGTCCAAGGTCTTTGGTTGGCAAGGGCTGGTTTACAGCTTTGCATGGCATGTGAAAGTGGCCACAGAATGAAGAGGTTAACTGACTCGTTTGCAATGAAGTATTCCCCTGTTTGGGTGCCACTACCAAAAAGCCCCTGTTCTTTGTAGTGGTAGACACAGCAGCCCCCAATGCCTGAACATCCTGATCAAAGTATGTGGCCAGGTTCAAACACTACTCTAAGGAAGTCGGAGAAGTGCTTAATTTTCACATCAATCCTGATGCCGCCCCTTCAAAGAACTTCCTTTGTACTCCTGCAAAGCTTCAAAACCCAAACCCAGTGTTAAACGATTCCTTAACATTGAATGAAATCTGATTCTAGCAGACAGCCATGATGTCAGCAACATGTAAGTGCAGAGAATATTTTTTACACTAATGACAACTGAGAACCTTTCTTTCATCCACCCCCCTCCCTTTCATATTGTAGCAGATGTCAACCGTAGTTAGATTCAATTCAACTTATTAGTGCGTGGCTTTAAGCCAACAGCCATTCACATTTCCAGAAGTATACTATCACATATGTCTTAATAAGTGAACCCTGTTTTTAAAAATGTATGTGATAAGTCACATATGCTAGAAGGAATATGGGCATCTTTCACTTGTGGTGACAATGGAAGCGACTAAACAGTGCTGAGCGCAGCTGAAGAAGATTAACATTCAAGGGGAATTTTTGATGATGTTTGAAAATACAACAGAAGTGACAGCATTGGGGGGGGGGGAGCCTACTTCCCCCACACAAGCTGAGCCTTCATTTCTTTGTCACACACACACACACACACACACACACACACACACACACACACATATTTGTTTTTCTACAAAAGGCGTGTCTTCTAGCATAGCATTTTCCTACTGCTACACTGAAGTAGTAGTTATTACTAACAACAACAATCATCATCATCTTAGGGAAACCTTTGCATGTGCTTTCCAGAATGAAACTCAATAAACTGGCCAGGTATTCTGTGGCACATTCTGGAGTGCACAATTAGTTGTCATGGGATGCTTGGGACATCCTGGGCTAGGGCTTGGAATGCCCTCTTCTGAAAAACTCTGGAGAGTCGCTGCCAGTCAGTGTGAACAACACTGAATTAAGAACACTAAATTAGATGGGCCAATGTTCTGTGAAGCAGCTCCCCATGTTTTAATGGGTTGTATTCAACCCAGTTAGAGTAGACCTGCTGAAATCAATGAATGTAAGCCAGTTATGCCCATTGGCCACACCTGCCAATGCTTTTGGCCAGTCTGTCTATGCTAACAGACAGTGTGGAGGGAGGTCAGTAAAGGAAACAGAGCAGACCAATCCTTTTGTTGCCTCAGAATGCAGCAGTACAGTCAAGGAGTGGAAATGGCAAGGAGCAAGATTTCAGGTAAACATTAAGGAAAACTTCCAAGTGCTGGAAAGATTTTCAACAGCAAAGGTGATGGGCTCTCTTTCATTGGAGGTATTTAAGCAGAGAGTGGGGGTCCATATATCAGAGATGCTGTAGTTGCAATCTGCATCATAAATCAGGTATGGTCCTTCAGGAATTGCTGGCTTCCATCCTTGTTGTATACCCTGAACTGGGAAGGAGTTGGACTAAATCTGGTGTCCTTAATGTTACATCCGTGGGCACCTCAGACACCCCCCTGTGTCCCTCAAGGTCTCTGGCTCTCTCAATTTTATTTTATTTTTAAATGGGAAGGGGTCCTGAGCATCACCTTTTCCCCCTCAGAATATTTTGTGGCAACTACAACAGTTTCTTAGATTTCTAAATGTGCCTCTGAATTCAAAACCCCTGGAACAGATGACCCCCAAACACTATAGTCCTATGAATTTAATGTGCTTCACTACGGTATATCATGAAAATGTCTCCAAAGTATAATAAGGGATGAAGGTTGTATTCAATATTAGCCATAGAGCAGATCCACTGAAATCAATGCATAATTATTGTTGGTGCATCAACTCATTTAGTCTACTCTAAGTATAGTTTGGTTCGGCACAGCCTAGGCAGCTAGGTTGGTTACAGCATGATGCTGATAATGCCAAGATTGCAGGTTCAATCTCCATATGGGGTGGCTGCATATTTCTGCATTGTAGGGGGTTCCACTCTACAATTCTAAGATTCTATGAACCCAAAGTAAGGATGCACAACTCAACAAGTGACAACTCTTAGTTTTGGATACAGAAAACACTTTACAGTCCCACAAATCTGATTTAAATTGAAGTTTGGGATAACTGGGGAAGCAAACAACACACATACACAACCTACTGAGAAGCTGACGCACATAATTTCAGTGGTGCGTGCCCACTGAAAACTAGGGGGTTTCCCCAGCGCCAACTCAATCATGACAAAAAGCAGGGAGACTCAGGCAGCAAACTTTCCTCCAAAGAATCATGGGAACTGTAGTTTGTTAAGGATGCTGGGAAAGGTAGCTCTGTGAGGGATTAAACTGCAGTTCTTAGGATTCTTTGGGGGAAACCATGTGCTTTAAATGTATGGTGTGTAGGCAGCCACAATGAAGAGCTGTGTGTAAGCCAGGCTAGGAGAGAGAGGCATTTAGACCCCCTGGTAGAAAGAGCCTCATTAAAGAGGCTTACATTGCACTGTGAGAACTGCAGCTTTAATGGGAAAATAGTAACTTTGCACAGGTGGGTAAACTAATAAAACATATCAAAAATACCAAGCAGAATGTAATTAATATGCCTAATTTGCTCCCATGGGAACTAATTGAAGCAAAACCCAAGGATGCATTCAGAAAATATTTCAAATAGAAAGGCAACAGAGCATAAATAATACATGGAGTTGGGGAGATCTAGTCTGGCTGGTTGGCCGTCCACCTGAATCTTACTCCCTACCGCACCACCTTAAGTCTCACACTTCTGCTGGGTCCATTCACATGATCCAAACCCCACAGAAACCATGACTATTGTGCACCACCCACTCCTTAAGACACTTCTAGGTACAGTTTGGGAGTAGATGATGCTCAAAGCACCTTCCCTTCTGTGGCTGACAGTATGTTGAAGGTGTGGGGTGGTAGTGGTAATTTTTTTATCAGGACAGTGATATGTGGAGAAATTGCTCATTGCCTTTCCCTGCACACCATGGCTCTTGTCAGACCTCTCTGCAGGTGCTATTTAAAAACCACAGCAGAAACACTGCTATGAACTGAAGTAAGGTGTAGTTTGGCTCCTGCAAATCCTCTGGGAAAAGGATCTTGCTGTCGGGCTTGCATAAACTTACCCAGACTTTGTGGGCTCTACATCATTATCAGCAACATTAAACTATGAGCCCTCCAAAGCAATGGAGTAAATACAATCTGAGATGCCTTTGAAGCCAATGTCTGGCAGACTGCTTATCTCATCTTGTAGCTCTTTTCATGCACAATGGGAGCGTTTTCCATATGTATAAGCAACAGGCTAGGAAGGGCCCAGGAACATAGGTGCAAAATGTTATTCCCATGTGTCCTACATACTCTGTGTTATTTCCCCTCTGTCAGACCTTCCCAGAGATTGCAATTAAAAATCATAATCTTTTTAGCGTGGGCACACTCCCCCTCAAGGCTAGGAGATCTCTGCACTGAATGTGATTATAATATCATTTAGCAGCTATTCATAGATGACACATATTAATTTATGTAAACCAGGGACAACTTGGAGCCTGTAGCCATTAGTGAGCCATGGAAAATGTAAAACCTGTCCTTGTTGATCAGGGACTTAAAAAAAAGAGAAAAGGCTATGACTACAGAGTAACCTGAGTCACTATGTTTTTATTGCCCAGGTGTGGGGTTTCCTTTTTTTTTTTTTTTTGCTTGAAGTTCATTAAACCTGATTTTTTTCTCTCAAAGGGATATAAAAAATAACTTACTTTACAGGAATGTTTCGAGGCTTTGTCTTCTCTGCAGTCTATAAAAATAGGAAAGTGAAAGAGCCGTTAGTTAATTTTAGCAAGAGCAGCCTTTTAGAAAGACAGAGGTAAACCCAAGATATTTTCTTAACACACACACACACACACACACACACACACACACACACACACACCAGCATATTTCTGAGAACTGCAAATGAATATGCACAATATTGTACTGGAAGCCTCCATAATTAAGCAGGAAGCACAACAAGAGAAACTATCGCTTTTAATGGGTTAGTGGTGCTGAAGACTGGTAGAAAAATTGCAACACCACAGAACCTCAGAGAGACAGATGGTAAAGCGATGGCGTGAATGCTGGGGATCTCACAGTGGCATCTATTACATGTGCAGTCACCACTGAGGAGCAGCTTCTGTGGTGTAACCTTAATGTGGCCACAAGGACAGAGTGGATTGTGGAGCCCTTTCCAATGCTATTTGCACCCCACTGGGAGGAATGGCGCTAGCTGGGTAACAGAGACGTCTGTAATCACCTTTGCTCCTGTGACCATGGTAATGAATGCAGGACCATAGAGTGCGGTGCTCACCAGAAGCATCTCCCACACAAGCTTGGATTACTTGTGAATTGAGTCTCTCTCAAGATCCTGGCTAATCTGTGTCTGCCAGTCAAGCAATGCACACATTTTAACCAGAAGCTGGGGCAAAGTGCACATAGTGCTGAACTTCTGGAGCTCTGTTATCTGAAAATGGGTCAAACTGACATACGGTTCAGAAAGTTGCATGCATGTGCAGCAGCTGCCAACACCTTAACACATTTGTTGAAATGGCTAAACCATGTGCAGACATGTAGATTCCTTTGTGCCTAGGCCTGAGAATATGTTTAGGCATTATGTCAAATATAATGAGGTGAGGTGGGCTCAAAACCCCCAGGAATGTGACTTTGCTGTCCTGCTGAGAAGGGGCAGACTTGAATGCAAAGGACAAAGGGGTGTTAAATTCTGTAGAGTGAGGGAAAAAGTCAAAACCAAGGCACTTCAAGGCACAGCTATCAACGTTTCCCTTTACTCCAAATAGGATTCCTCGCAAGAAAAGCGAAAAGTTGACAGCTATGCTTCAAGGGGCTTGATTGATACCATGGCAATTAGGGGTTTGCTTGTTTCTGTTGTTGTTGTTTAGTTGTTTAGTCATGTCCGACTCTTCGTGACCCCATGGACTAGAGCATGCCAGGCACTTCTGTCTTCCACTGCCTCCCGCAGTTTGGTCAAACTCATGCTGGTAGCTTCGAAGACACTATCCAACCATCTCGTCCTCTGTCGTCCCCTTCTCCTTGTGCCCTCCATCTTTCCCAACATCAGGGTCTTTTCCAGGGAGTCTTCTCTTCTCATGAGGTGGCCAAAGTATTGGAGCCTCAGCTTCACGATCTGTCCTTCCAGTGAGCACTCAGAGCTGATTTCTTTCAGAATGGAGAGGTTTGATCTTCTTGCAGTCCATGGGACTCTCAAGAGTCTCCTCCAGCACCATAATTCAAAAGCATCAATTCTTCAGCAATCAGCCTTCTTTATGGTCCAGCTCTCACTTCCATACATCACTACTGGGAAAACCATAGCCTTTACTATACAGACCTTTGTTGGCAAGGTGATGTCTCTACTTTTTAAGATGCTGTCTAGGTTGCTTGTTTTTAAATCACCCCAAATCCACAGCTTCTCCTTGAGTTCCTTTACATGGCTAAAATTTGCACAACAAATAGTCAGCCTAGGGGAGCTCGTTCCCACTGGAGGCCACCAACCTGGATGGCTTTAAAAGATGATTGAACAAGTTAATGGAGGATAAGACTATCGGTGGGTACTAGCCATAATAGGTATGCTCTGCCTGCAGCTGTGGAGGCAGCAGTGCTTCTGAATGCTAGTTGCTGGAAACCACAGGAGGGGAAAAATATTCTTGTGCTAAGGTCCTGTGTGAGAGTTTCCTCTGGGCATTTGGGTGGCCCCTGTGAAAGCACGGTAGTGGACGGGTCATTGGCCATTCTTATGTTCTTATTTTGTATCAAGAATCTAAACATAATGGGCAAGGGCATAAAATGAATAAAACTTTTTTAATCTGGGTCAAAATGGTGTCCACATCTCCATTCACCTTTGGCCAATGGCTTGTGAATGTGTGGATACGCAAGACATTGCTGTGATGGATTTCATGCCTGCATGAGAGAACGGGATTGTGGACTTGTGCTTGTATGAGTTTGACTGTGAACAGAATGACTTAATCACCCTCTCCCTCCTGATTAAATGTTTTTGAATTCCAGTCATCAATACTCTAGAAATTCAGATAAACAGACACACAGTTTAATAGTCTGAAGTTACATATTATTAGCCAACAACACTATATGTGTGTGTGTGTGGGGGGGGAACTAACTGAAAGCCAGTGGGACTCACTTTCAAATAGAAATGCATAGAATTGCACTCTAAGTTTTTTATGCTTTTTAAAATTTAGATTTTATGGTCATCACAAATTGGCACAGATCTAACAAACCAGGAAGTAAATTTGTTTAGAATTATTGCAGCAACTGAGAAATTAACTTCATCTTAGCTACTGTCAGTCTTAAACAATGAGATCAGAAGAATTATATCTATCATGGCAGAATAGATTCTTTCTCCAAAGCTATTTTTTATTAGCCATCAACAGAAAAAGGCAAGATGGGATGACCAAATGTTCAGATCAATTTCCTCCTGTGAAACCTTTAAGAAAACACACTCCAAATCTTCTAAATGAGTAACTATCCAGGCCTCTTGGCCTGCACCGCCTCAGATTCAGAGGCTGGTTCCAGTTTATTGCTGAATCCATTGATCTGTATACAGTCCATTTATCATTCATGAAAAGAGCTGGTGATCTTCACAGTATATTAGAAGAAACAACTCAGATCATCTGTCAACGGCCCTCTTATTTCTGTTTCCCTCTCCGCAGGGATTTCATCTCCATCCATTCTTCTTGAATTAAAATGTTGCTAAGCAACACAGCTGGGGGCACGGATGGCAGAATGGCTAGAGTCTATCAAGCTGTTTAAGCTGTTGGAGATTTTAGAGGTAATGTCGTTCATATGTGTGTGTGATATATATATATATATATATATATATATATATATATATATATGCTTTCGTAGATTTTCACGGGTACAGGAATGCAGGTTTTGGTGTCCTCGGGTATCTTCCCGTGTAAAAGTTGGGGTGTCTAGGCGACGTTTCGACGAGGTCTCACTCGTCATCTTCAGGCTGGTGCTTTCGGCTTCTTGTTACTGGAACAGAGCAGGATCTCAGTGTTTGAGTTCCTATAAATACTGTTGAGGAGGTGTGGCCTCCTATGTTCTGAGCAGAGAGGAAGTTCCCAGGCTAGTGTGCCTTTTCTTCTTTTGTTCCTTAATTGCTTGAGGGATATCTTGAGTGATTTCTTGAGTGATATCCTGAGTACCACTTAGGTGGGTCATTAGGTGTGGATTAGTTGTTAAAGCCTTTGTGTCTTGACCTCTTGAACTTTGTGAAGAGTTTTTCTGAGAAGATGGGTGTACTACATTTAGTTGTGCTCTGGCTTGGCTTCGTGTATAGGGGCGAGCTGTGGTTTTGTGGCCTGTGCCAGCCAGATCTGTGTAGGGATTGCAGGGGGGTGCAGCATCCGGAGGTGCCACCATGGTTTGGCTACTGGATGGTGTCTGTAATTTATCTGTGGAGAGGGTCTGGGTTTGGGTCTGGTGTGGTTGATTGGTGATGGCGTTCTGTGTGCCTCTGGATCTGGTGTCAGTTTTTGTGGGGAGGGCTAATTTCCAGATGTCTGGCAAGCGGGATGTGTCGTCACGCTTGTTCATGTTGTGAGGGTGTTTCTCTATCTCGATGGCTTCCA
The DNA here is from genome assembly GCF_964188315.1 of Podarcis muralis. Classification (NCBI taxonomy): domain Eukaryota; kingdom Metazoa; phylum Chordata; class Lepidosauria; order Squamata; family Lacertidae; genus Podarcis; species Podarcis muralis. The sequence goes on from NC_135673.1 coordinate 42,613,388, forward strand.
TGATTATTCTCTTGTGGTGATGTTCCATGTTAGAGAGCAATTTGGAATCTGCAAATTTAATTTCGTGTCCTGTTTCTTTCATGTGTTGGAAGAGAGAGGAAGTTTTTTCTTCTTTTTTGACGGCATTCTTGTGTTCTGCGATACGTGCATTTATTCGTCTGTTTGTTTGTCCAATGTACGTGGCTGGGCAGACTTTGCAGGGTATTTCATAGACCCCTTGGTTTTCCAACTGGATTTTATCCTTGGGGTTTCTGAGGATATTGGCTATTTTTTGGTTGGCGCAAAAGGCTGTTTTGATATTGTGTTTATGGAGGATTTTGCTAATTTTATCTGTAGTGCCCTTGATATAAGGAAGGAGGGCCATGCCATTGTTTTCTTCTGTGTCTTGGTTTTTGGGGGGTGTTTCTTTTTGGATTAGCTTCGTAACCCTTATATCAAGGGCACTACAGATAAAATTAGCAAAATCCTCCATAAACACAATATCAAAACAGCCTTTTGCGCCAACCAAAAAATAGCCAATATCCTCAGAAACCCCAAGGATAAAATCCAGTTGGAAAACCAAGGGGTCTATGAAATACCCTGCAAAGTCTGCCCAGCCACGTACATTGGACAAACAAACAGACGAATAAATGCACGTATCGCAGAACACAAGAATGCCGTCAAAAAAGAAGAAAAAACTTCCTCTCTCTTCCAACACATGAAAGAAACAGGACACGAAATTAATTTTGCAGATTCCAAATTGCTCTCTAACATGGAACATCACCACAAGAGAATAATCATGGAAGCCATCGAGATAGAGAAACACCCTCACAACATGAACAAGCGTGACGACACATCCCGCTTGCCAGACATCTGGAAATTAGCCCTCCCCACAAAAACTGACACCAGATCCAGAGGCACACAGAACGCCATCACCAATCAACCACACCAGACCCAAACCCAGACCCTCTCCACAGATAAATTACAGACACCATCCAGTAGCCAAACCATGGTGGCACCTCCGGATGCCGCACCCCCCTGCAATCCCTACACAGATCTGGCTGGCACAGGCCACAAAACCACAGCTCGCCCCTATACACGAAGCCAAGCCAGAGCACAACTAAATGTAGTACACCCATCTTCTCAGAAAAACTCTTCACAAAGTTCAAGAGGTCAAGACACAAAGGCTTTAACAACTAATCCACACCTAATGACCCACCTAAGTGGTACTCAGGATATCACTCAAGAAATCACTCAAGATATCCCTCAAGCAATTAAGGAACAAAAGAAGAAAAGGCACACTAGCCTGGGAACTTCCTCTCTGCTCAGAACATAGGAGGCCACACCTCCTCAACAGTATTTATAGGAACTCAAACACTGAGATCCTGCTCTGTTCCAGTAACAAGAAGCCGAAAGCACCAGCCTGAAGATGACGAGTGAGACCTCGTCGAAACGTCGCCTAGACACCCCAACTTTTACACGGGAAGATACCCGAGGACACCAAAACCTGCATATATATATATATATATATATATATATATATATATATATATATACACACACATACACACACACACACACACACACACACACACACATTTCGATGGCATAATCTGCTGCTTCTGAATTTTCTACCTATATAATGTGCCATATGTCTGTGGGCTTCTCAATGTCCCTCTTCTCGTCAACTGCTTTCTCAGTGGAGATGGGAAAAAGCTATCAGGAAGTTGACAGTAGTGATGGGTGTGGGGATGTTTAGGGAGGCAGGAGGGGATATATTATTTTATTATATCCTTCCTAACTTGCACCAGCAAGTTCTATAACTTAGCAGAGTTGTTAAACAATCCCCCTTGGGAGCAGTCATCTCTCTGGTGTTGCAATAAGAGAATTCCACAAGTCCACTTAGAATCATTTCGCAAATGTAGTGGTAAGGTAAAGGTAAAGGTACCCCTGCCCGTATGGGCCAGTCTTGCCAGGCCCTAGGGTTGTGCGCTCATCTCACTCTATAGGCCGGGAGCCAGCGCTGTCCGCAGACACTTCCGGGTCACGTGGCCAGCGTGACAAGCTGCATCTGGTGAGCCAGCGCAGCACACGGAACGCTGTTTACCTTCCTGCTAGTAAGCGGTCCCTATTTATCTACTTGCACCCGGGGGTGCTTTCGAACTGCTAGGTTGGCAGGCGCTGGGACCGAATGATGGGAGCGCACCCCGCCGCGGGGATTTGAACCGCCGACCATGCAATCGGCAAGTCCTAGGCGCTGAGGTTTTACCCACAGCACCACCCGCGTCCCACAATGTAGTGGTACTTTACGCCAATGTATTTCATTCTTGTGTGGAACTTCTCACTCAGAAATTGCTTCATGCAACTCTGATTGTCCTCTAGCAGCTTAACAGGTACCTTGCTCACCAACCCAAAGTCCTTAATGAGTTGATCCAGCCAGGCAACCTCTCAGCATGCTTCTGTAGCTGCAACATACTCTGCTTCTGTGGAAGATAATGCTACACAGTTCTGTTTATAACTACCCCATGCAACAAGTCCATTCCCTACACACCACAACAGAACTCCATAGCTGAGAGAAAGTTTAGTTCCATCATGGAGATGGCAAGATGCATGTTAAAGAATGCATCCCTGCCACAGAAGCTGTGGGCAGATGCAGCAAACACAGTAGCGTATCTCCAGAACCAAGGGAGCTAAACGCACACCTTTCAAACTTTGGCATGGGAGAATTCCCAACCTGTCACACATATGTGTGTTTGGAAGTCTATGTTACTACCATGTCCCCAAAGAACATAGACACAAGCTTGACTCCAGGGCACAAGCAGGTATCCTTGTGGGGTACACCTCTGGAGGCAAGGGATAAAGAATTTTGGACTTACAAACTGGTAAGACGAGTGTGCACCATGCAGTTTATTTTGATGAACACAGCAAAGCTGACACTAAAAATAGTGTCGTAGACTTTTCTGAGGAGCCAGAAAAGGTTCAAGAACGAGAAAGCAATCATTTGAGTTTGTGGAATCTTGTGGCCTCAAGGTGTGTCCACCAAGGGTAAGCACCTCTGATCCCAATGCCAGCAGCCAGTTGACAAGTCCCTTTCCCTCTGCCAAAATGTCTGCATATAGGGTCGGCCCAAGACATTTTGCAGTCTGAAGTGAAGGACCTTCCCTACCGTACGTGAAAAAGTTGGCTGAATCAACATTGGCAAGGGGATGGTATCCTCCGCTGCATCTGAGGGTGGCACAGCTCTGTTCTCCAGCAGACTGGAAGCCTTAGGCACATGCAGAGGGGCTACTATTGTTGCTTTCTGCCTGCACAGCATCTACTACCTGAGGTAGCCATCTCTGCCTAATGGTAGGGCTGGCTCTGACATGATTGCTTATCCCAAACAAAAACCAAAGGGATGATATAAAAGAGGCAGCAGGTGTAGGCAATGTGGCCACAGATAGGCGGAATGAAGGAAGTGAGCACTACCAGAGGGAAGCTAAGACAAGGCTAGTTGGCAAATGGGAGCCATTTTGAGATGGGAAGGGGGGAAAATGTGCTGATGTTTAAGGCCATGCATACACATACACCCCAGTTTTGATTATCGCCCAGCGTGATCAAAAGTGTACCCCATATTTTGTGATAGGAACATAGGAAGTTGCCTCCTACTGAGTCACACTGTTAGGGTCCATCTGGATCATGCTGCCTACACTTACTGGTAGAAACTCTCCAGCATTTCACGTATAAGGTATCCTTCCCAGCCCTGGAGATGCTGGGAATTGTGAAAAGCAGATATTCTGTCACTGAGCTACAACTCTGCCCAACTCTGGTTTAATCTATTGGTTAGCTTAATAAATATATTGCCTTAATAAGGGTTTTTGGAGTCTCTGTTAGGGTCCAAAAGATTTCCCTTTCCCTTTTTGTGTCTATTCTCTTCAGTTTTGCTAAGCAGTTTCTTATTGTTAGGAGGATAGATTTCATTATTTCTGCTGCTCCTTTATAGGGTCTGGCATTTTATGGTTTATTGAAATGCTGATGTCATGTTCATTGAAATGAAATGTTACAGGATTGTTTATTAAAACACTGCTATTAAAAATGCAGATATGGATATCATGGACTCTAGCACACAAATGCTTATTATATCATAACAGATTTTTAAAGTCTTTAAGGTTGCACAGGACTTTGTTGCTGATTTGGGGCTTATTGAAAGCTTTCTGGAAATGCTGATATTACATTTTGGAATAAAATTGTCACTATTGTTTTGCTGCATTTTTATTTTCTGCACATTGCAAAGATGCATTTTTTTTTGTGTGACAAGGCAGCACACAAGTTTAAAATAGTAACAGCTAATGGGAAGTGCCCAGCACTGCCCAGAAATTCAAATAACAAAATAACAACAAGAAAAATTGCTTGGTGATTTTATTTCAAGAGTTGTCTAAATGCATAGAGAAGAAATAGACAAGCAATTTCCTAAAATATATAGTAGAGGAGTGCCTGGAGCTGGCCATGCTTTTTTTTAATTAATTAAAGAAACTCTCAAATTTTGTGATTTTTAAATGGATGGTGTAATTTGTGGGTTTAGATCTTTCACGCCAAAAACTGGGAGAAGTCATGCCAAAGTAACAGTTTAGTCTACCAGCTTGATTTAAAATGGAGTCCAGCATGAAAACATCAATGTTGACCCTCACCGACACTACGGGAACCCTTGTGTCAAGTTTGGTGACAACATATCAATATCATTGTTAAACCTATTCCAAGCTCCAAAACTACACTGTCCACTTTAAAATTACAATATTTTTTTGGTTTCTGAAAGTACTTAGGCAGTGCTGGGACTCCCCACTAATAAAGAAACAAATAGAAAATCTGGCCACTATGAGGAATACTGAAATCAAAGCACCATTCATTGATGCTTCATTGAGTACACGCTGCATTTGAATGCAAAAATACATTGTATGAAAACATGTTGTATGCAGCAGGTTTGCCCAATTAGAGATAATTATTATTCTTTGATCAGGGGAAAAATGCATTATTTTCTTAATCTCTCTTTTTGTAGCCAACATCCTTTGAAATATGCATCTTTGCTGTAACGTCATTATAAGAAAAGACTGTCTCCAAATTAGTCCCTTCTCTCACCCAGTTCTCTTTCTTGGGATAGCTAGCTATTGACACAAATTGTCTGCATTGAGTAGTTCTCTCTGCTTTGATAATTAACTTTTGATCATTACTGACTTTAATGGTTCTAGTCTAATATTGTCATAGTCATCCTCCTCAATTACTTTAGCACTCATCACCTTTAATCTTTGAACAAAATGATCTCACTGAACCTCCATCAGCTTGACTACAGAGTTAATAATTTCTGCTTCTCATCTTCCTGGCTAAGTTTGATTTGTCTGAGACGTGATGTGAACTTTTGATTATTAATTTAAAGGATTTCAGATACCTTGCTCGCTCTTTCTCTCAGTTGGGATATTTGTTCAACCTACATAAATGTAGGCTTAGCAAGGGTTCCACCCCCCAGACAATTAATAATGATTTCTGTGCTTCTGTTTTTATTTAAATGAAGCAGGAAGGGGGTTTCTAAACACTCCCAAGTACTCAAAGGCCCAGTTGTCACTGAAGCCATATAGCTCTATCTGGGCAGCACCACCTTAAGAAGCAGGTGGGGGTTATATCTATCTACCACTACTAGTCTCTTATCACGCAAGCTGTTTCACTGTACTCTTTTTGGTACCTGCTAAAAACATTTTTGTTTAAGCAAGCCATTCCAGGTATGTACAACAATGACATGCATTCTAATCTTTTTTTTTTTTAACATTGAAGATTTATTTAGTTTTTAATAGCTGTTTTGAACTCTTCTTTTTTACTGGTAATTTTATTATTTCATTCTTTTTGTAATCCCTTTGAAGTTTCATTACAATCCAGGGGTAAATTTCTCTCTCTCTCTCTCTCTCTCTCTCTCTCTCTCTCACTAGAATCTGGTCAGTTTGGGCAGTGCCATGCCATTGTCCTTCCAACAGTAGAGTTACTGCCATTTACTGTGCTGGTACCAAGATGGTGGAAAGCAGGAACAGGCAGTGGTGCACCAGCAATGAGTGAACCAACAGAACCAGCATGAAGCCAGCCCCAAGTTTGTTATCACCCTACCCTGCCCCTGTGCCATCATTGTACCAACCCAGTAACTGGAATTCAGTTCCGGCACCTCTCCGGTGGGCACCATTGCCATTATAAGCAAACAAGGGAGGCGTTCATGGTGAGTCCCAACATCTCTTTTTCCTAGAAAAATAGCGTTGCCCAATCATGCTGACTCCTTGCTTCCTTCATGTCTGCCTGCCTCCCAGTTTGATACTGGGCCACATTCAAGGTTCTTGTGTTAATGCACAAAGCCTTAAACACCTCAGGAGCACTAAACAACTGATACCTTCTGCTTTACTTTGATCATTGAGATCTCCTCTGATGGGGAACTTCTGGTGTTTCCCCACATCTCTGAGTTTCGGATGGCCTTTGCTGGGGATTGAGCCCTGCCTCTGTGGTGGGCCCTGCCCTGAGGAACTCCTTGCCAGTACAGCTGGGAAGAAATCAGACAGAATCCTGAAAACGGTGTTATTCAGACAGGCTTTTGAAGCACAATTTCCTTTTTCCTGACCAGTATTTATTGATGTTCTTATTGATCTTACTGCAATTTTGAATGTTATACACGGCCTTGCTGTAATATTATGAAAACACAGCCTATAAATATCTAAATAAATATCTGCAGCCCTGGTATGACAGGGAGAAGACTTACGCCAAATCCCTTCACCATGGGGCATCTAATTTCCCATGTGCTGTTAATTGTTTTGGAACAGAGGCTTATTCCGTGATGGCAGAGACTTTCTGTAGCCTGAAGTGGCACAGCTCAGTCATGGTTTCACAGCCTCAGGAAGAACAAGGTCTGAGAGGGGAGATCATACTGTGAAGGACAGAAATGGAATTGAAAGAGCCTAAAGTGGACCCTTAGGACATTAATAGGGTTACATCATGCGGCTGCCGCTAATTTTGAGTCTGAAAATGTACATTAAGATAATTAAAGGTAATTGGAAAATTGAGAGCAGATTGAGGCGGACAATTTCACCACTTCACTTTGTAATTTCCTTATGATTTTTATACTCACGGCTATATCCCCTAGAATGTGCCATGTGACTGAAATGTCACATGTATCATCAGTATGGCAGGGTAGGATTTGCTGCAATGCTGCAGTCATTTTGTAACATAGCATGTGCTTCCTGGAATATATATATATATATATATATATATATATATATATATGGGATGCGGGTGGCGCTGTGGGTAAAACCTCAGCGCCTAGGACTTGCCGATTGCAAGGTCGGTGGTTCGAATCCCCGCGGCGGGGTGCGCTCCCGTCGTTCGGTCCCAGCGCCTGCCAACCTAGCAGTTCGAAAGCACCCTTAAGTGCAAGTAGATAAATAGGTACCGCTTTATAGCGGGAAGGTAAACGGCGTTTCCGTGTGCTGTGCTGGTGCTGGCTCGCCAGAGCAGCTTCGTCACGCTGGCCACATGACCCGGAAGTGTCTCCGGACAGCGCTGGCCCCCAGCCTCTTAAGTGAGATGGGCGCACAACCCTAGTCTGTCAAGACTGGCCCGTACAGGCAGGGGTACCTTTACCTTTACATATATATAAGTGTGTGTGTGTGTGTGTGTGTGTGTGTGTGTGTGTGTGTGTGTAACTATTATTTTGTCCAGTTTGTCAGCAAGTAGTTCAAAGCAACATATGCAGTTCTTCTGCTCCCCTGTTATTCTATGAGGTAGCTTAGGCTGAGAGACTGACTATGACAAGTGCTGGAAATACGATAATCTCTCTCCATCTTTTATCCTGTCTTTATGGAGATCTGTGAACTTACTGGCAAACACCTACAAAAGACAAGTGAGCTAGCCAGGTTAAATTTATTTCATGGTGAAAACTTGAATGTTCGCTTTAAATCATTAATTGAATATTTACAGGTGGTGGCCAAGGTTGGTGACCGCCACATTCTGGAAGGGATTGGAAGGGGCAACATTTATGACATAGTATAAAATGGTGTGACAGATTGCTTTAAATTAAAAGCTTAAAACAGCAGAATGACACTGTTTTGTTATGAATATGAACAACATGGATAATTGACACTATCCTACAGCATATTAAATCTTTTGACTGGTTTGATTTCTGATACTGTTCTGTTTTTCCTTTATTGCATTGGATTCTTCCTTTTCTTTGATTGGTTATATAATATGGCTATATTTTGGGTAGCATCATAGTTATTAAAGCAGTTGGAGTTTTTGTTGTTGCATATGTGTTTAAACATTAAGAAGAAAAGCTTTCTGTATCTATATAAAATGATAGTATTTGTGTCCCAGTTTCTAGCATTCTTCTTACACTGCAATACTTCCTGCATCATGGAACTCTTAAAAAACACACACACACCATGTCATACTAAATTACATTCAAACTAGTGGGCATGGGGTGGCAACTGCGTCCTTCTGTTCCCACATGATTTACCCATGAAAATGGTGGGAGAGAACTGTATGCCACAATGCAGCCCTGAATTTCATCCCATGATTTTCGAGTCTGACCAGGTTGATTTCCCCCCTGCCCTCCGAAAGCAATTCACACAGAAATGAGCACTAAACTTCCACTAGGTTTTCCTAGGATTCCAGAAATGGTTTTATTCCGAGTGAGAGATATCATTAAATGCAAATAAATAACAGGCAAGGGAATATATGGAAAATGGAAGAATGTGCTGCCCGAATGCAGTCTAAGTGTCCTAGCTATACCATTCCAACCAGCCAATCCTTCTTTCCCATAAAACTATATTTATAAAGGGCAGTTCAAGACTGATGATTGCCATCATGATTGTATCCTGCCCTTCCACAATGAAGGTCAAGGTGGCATATACAGGGGCATTATTTCACTTGATCCTCACAATAAATCTTGTGATTTATGTTAGGCCAACAGATGGATGAACAGAATCACAGATGAGTAGAATCTGAACCCAGGTCTCTGTGTGCCAAGTCCCAACAGTTTTTTCACTGTTACATTGGTTCTTGAGTCAGGTAGGTAGCCGTGTTGGTCTGACACAGTAACCGAAGAAGTGTGCATGCACACAAAAGCTTATGCCCAGAACAAACTTAGTTGGTCTCTAAGGTGCTACTGGACAATGTTTTTTTTTTTTAAAAAAAATTGGATCTTGAGGATAGTTTCAGTGACCCAGCTGAGCTGACTTTATGGGAATTCTGGAAGGCCCTTTGCAGTCAAAGCAATGAGAAAATGGCTCTCATGCCCTTTGGCATTCAGGGAACCTGGTACAGTGGAGTGACTGAGAGTTGTTCCTGCAAGATGGTGCCCCCAGCTCAGTGCATTGTCTCCAGAGGAAAATATCAGCCCTTACCCTAATCTCCTGTGACAAGAAGCTGGCAACTTTGCATCTGGGAGTCTGAGTGTCGCGGTTTAGGTCAGCCTTTCCCTCAGGGTGATGTAAAGGCTGTTTATCAAAAGACTGCATTTGTAACAATGGCTCTCGTCTCCTGTGTCTCATATATTCAACATTCTCCCCATGCCTGCATTTTCCATACAGAAAAATCGTTATTTAGGACATGTGTTTTCCAGAGAAAATATACACATCTCTAGCTGAGAAGCTGATACCTGATTAATTTAACACTCATCTTGCTGTTAATTATAAGGTTGTTAAGGACTGCTGGATTGGATCCGACCAGGGCCCATCTATACCAGCATTCTGTCAAGTAAGATGCCTCTCAGTTGCTCCAGAAAAGGTCTACTCTCTTTATTTGTCTGAAGCATTCTGTAGTCAGACTGCCTATGAAGGTTCATATTCTATATAATAGGGATTTGGAACTTTTTTCAGTCCAGGAGCCAAATTTACTTCTGGGATTTACATGTCAGTGGTAAGTAGGAACAGAGGAAGAAATTGATTCAGTTTGCTTTTAAAGACAAATCTATCCAATCTGCTCACTTCAAGACAGCATGTGAACTGAAACAAAGTTATCCTTCAAAATCCACACTCATCCGAATTTTGCGATGCAGTTCTCCAACCAAATAATAGCTACAAAAATGCTTAGGGATGTGCATAAAAATAAATATATTAGTGAAAACAATGCACAAAAATACATTGTATTAGGGGAAATTGCTTGCAAAAATATGCATATTAGACAAAGCTGCATATACTTAGGAAAAAGTCACACTAAAATGCTGGTGAATTTTCACAAGTATATATATATATATATATATATATATATATATGAGAGTATATATATGTATATATAAGTATATATAAGTGTATATATACACACACATACATACATATATATATATATATAAGTATATATATATATATATATACTTATATTATATATCTAAGTATATATATATATATACTTATATATACTTATATATACTACTGCTCTTAACCACTATACCACACTGGCTCTCATATATATACTTAAATATACATACATATATATATATATATATATACTTATATATAAAAGTATATATAAGTATATATATATATATATACTTTTATATATAAGTATATATATGTGTATATATATATATATATATATATATATATATGCTTTCGTAGATTTTCACGGGTACAGGAATGCAGGTTTTGGTGTCCTCGGGTGTCTTCCCGTGTAAAAGTTGGGGTGTCTAGGCGACGTTTCGACGAGGTCTCACTCGTCATCTTCAGGCTGGTGCTTTCGGCTTCTTGTTACTGGAACAGAGCAGGATCTCAGTGTTTGAGTTCCTATAAATACTGTTGAGGAGGTGTGGTGTATAGCCTCCAATGTTCTGGGCAGAGAGGAAGTTCCCAGGCTAGTGTGTCTTTTCTTCTTTTGTTCCTTAATTAATTGAGGGATATCTTGAGTGATTTCTTGAGTGATATCCTGAGTACCACTTAGGTGGGTCATTAGGTGTGGATTAGTTGCTAAAGCCTTTGTGTCTTGACCTCTTGAACTTTGTGAAGAGTTTTTCTGAGAAGATGGCTGTACTGCACTTAGTTGTGCTCTGGCTTGGCTTCGTGTATAGGGGCGAGCTGTGGTTTTGTGGCCTGTGCCCGCCAGATCTGTGTAGGGATTGCAGGGGGGTGCAGCATCCGGAGGTGCCACCATGGTTAGGCTACTGGATGGTATCTGTAATTCATCTGTGGAGAGGGTCTGGGTTTGGGTCTGGTGTGGTTGATTGGTGATGGCGTTCTGTGTGCCTCTGGATCTGGTGTCAGTTTTTGTGGGGAGGGCTAATTTCCAGATGTCTGGCAAGCGGGATGTGTCGTCACGCTTGTTCATGTTGTGAGGGTGTTTCTCTATCTCGATGGCTTCCATGATTATTCTCTTGTGGTGATGTTCCATGTTAAAGAGCAATTTGGAATCTGCAAAATTAATTTCGTGTCCTGTTTCTTTCATGTGTTGGAAAAGAGAGGAAGTTTTTTCTTCTTTTTTGACGGCATTCTTGTGTTCTGCGATACGTGCATTTGTTCGTCTGTTTGTTTGTCCAATGTACGTGGCTGGGCAGACTTTGCAGGGTATTTCATAGACCCCTTGGTTTTCCAACTGGATTTTATCCTTGGGGTTTCTGAGGATATTGGCTATTTTTTGGTTGGTGCAAAAGGCTGTTTTGATATTGTGTTTATGGAGGATTTTGCTAATTTTATCTGTAGTGCCCTTGATATAAGGAAGGAGGGCCATGCCATTGTTTTCTTCTGTGTCTTGGTTTTTGGGGGGTGTTTCTTTTTGGATTAGCTTCGTAACCCTGTTTTGCTGGTATCCATTGGCAATTAACACATTTGAGAGATTCTGTAACTCAGTTGTCAAGTGGTCTTTGTCAGCCAGGCGTTTGGTTCTGGAGATGAGAGTCTTGGCTACGGAGTTTATTTGTGCAGGGTGGTGGTGTGATTGTGCATGTAAGTAGCGGTTGGTGTGTGTTTTTTTCCGGTAGATAGTGTGTCCTAGGGAGCCATCAGGTTTTTTGTAGATTAGGACGTCAAGGAAGGGAAGTTGGTTGTTGGCTTCTATTTCCATAGTGAATTGTATTTTGGGGTGTAGGCTGTTGAGATGTGTGAGGAAGCTATCCAGTTTTTCTTTCCCGTGTGGCCAAATTACAAAGGTGTCGTCAACATATCTGAGCCAAAGTTTGGGTTTGTGTTCTGACTTGTCTAAAGCATTGGTTTCAAAGTGTTCCATGTACAGGTTTGCGATGACCGGTGAGAGGGGTGATCCCATAGGTGCTCCTTCTATCTGTTTGTATCTTTGTCCATTGTGGATGAAGTACGTGTTGGTTAGGCAGTGCTTGGTCAGGTCCAAGATGTATTCGGGGGGATTGTATTTGTTTTGAATGGCTGTCAAGGCTTCATTAATGGGCACTTGTGTGAAGAGAGATACAACATCGAAGCTCACAAGTAGGTCATTGGGATGTAGGTTTTGCTTCTTTATTGTTTCTATGAACTGGAAGGAGTTTGGAACGTGTGAAGAGATGGATTCTGCATAGGGCTGAAGTTGCTTGGCGAGAAATTTAGCGAGATTTTGTAGAGGTGAGCCTATGGAGCTGACTATTGGTCTGAGTGGTGTTCCTTCTTTGTGTATCTTGGGGAGGCCGTAGAGTTTGGGGCATCTGGATGATTTTTCTCTGGGGATGATTCTTAGCTGGATTTCTTCACTGATAGGAGAGGCTTTTATTTTGGATTTGGTGGTTTTTTCTAGATAGGTGGTGGGATCTGTTTTTATAGGTTGGTAGGTAGGGTCTTGGAGTAGATTTGATAGTTTTGCTTGGTAGTCCGATGTGTTCATCACAACAGTGGCATTACCTTTGTCTGCTGGGAGAATGATTATGTTGTTGTCTTTCCTCAGGTTGGTGAGTGCTTTCTGTTCTTCTTTGTGTAAATTGCTTCTGGGTGGTTTGCTGGAGCAGAGGATGTTGGTGACTTCCAGTCTGATTTTATTGGCTTCATCTGGGTTGATTTTGGTTAGGCTAGCTTCGACTCCGCATATGATGTTTTCCGTGGGGATGCGTCTCGGGGCGACTGCAAAGTTGAAACCTTTGGAGAGTACTTTGGTTTCAGTTGAGGTGAGGATCCTGTCTGATATGTTATGTACTGTTTGTTTCATGGGTTGTTGTGGAGGGTGGCTGGGTTTCTGGCGTTTCTCTAGTTTGTGGAGTTTGTTGGTGTGTGTGTCTGTCTTATGTGAGGTCTCCGTTTCAGCTCTCCAGACGGCAAGTTGTTTGCATTTGTCCCAGAGTGCAGGGTGGATTTTGTTACAGAGTTTGAGGTGAAGAGTGAGCAGATCTTTGTTGGTTTGGTTTAGTAGGTATCTTTTCCTGTGTAGTTCGTTTCTGATTAGGGATAGTTCAGTTCGTTTCAGGATCCTTTCGGTAGCTGGGGTTTTAGAGTGGAATTTAAGTTGGAAGCATGTGGGAATTAAGTTGTTGTCTCGGCAGTTGCGTAGGAACAAGAGATCACATAAGATGGTGGCTCTTCGGATTTCTAGTTTCTCGTAGGTTCTTGTCAGCTGGAAGGTTTCCTCCCCGTAGAGGTGAGATATTTGCTTTCGTAGATTTTCACGGGTACAGATTTTCACGGGTACACACACCAACCGCTACTTACATGCACAATCACACCACCACCCTGCACAAATAAACTCCGTAGCCAAGACTCTCATCTCCAGAACCAAACGCCTGGCTGACAAAGACCACTTGACAACTGAGTTACAGAATCTCTCAAATGTGTTAATTGCCAATGGATACCAGCAAAACAGGGTTACGAAGCTAATCCAAAAAGAAACACCCCCCAAAAACCAAGACACAGAAGAAAACAATGGCATGGCCCTCCTTCCTTATATCAAGGGCACTACAGATAAAATTAGCAAAATCCTCCATAAACACAATATCAAAACAGCCTTTTGCACCAACCAAAAAATAGCCAATATCCTCAGAAACCCCAAGGATAAAATCCAGTTGGAAAACCAAGGGGTCTATGAAATACCCTGCAAAGTCTGCCCAGCCACGTACATTGGACAAACAAACAGACGAACAAATGCACGTATCGCAGAACACAAGAATGCCGTCAAAAAAGAAGAAAAAACTTCCTCTCTTTTCCAACACATGAAAGAAACAGGACACGAAATTAATTTTGCAGATTCCAAATTGCTCTTTAACATGGAACATCACCACAAGAGAATAATCATGGAAGCCATCGAGATAGAGAAACACCCTCACAACATGAACAAGCGTGACGACACATCCCGCTTGCCAGACATCTGGAAATTAGCCCTCCCCACAAAAACTGACACCAGATCCAGAGGCACACAGAACGCCATCACCAATCAACCACACCAGACCCAAACCCAGACCCTCTCCACAGATGAATTACAGATACCATCCAGTAGCCTAACCATGGTGGCACCTCCGGATGCTGCACCCCCCTGCAATCCCTACACAGATCTGGCGGGCACAGGCCACAAAACCACAGCTCGCCCCTATACACGAAGCCAAGCCAGAGCACAACTAAGTGCAGTACAGCCATCTTCTCAGAAAAACTCTTCACAAAGTTCAAGAGGTCAAGACACAAAGGCTTTAGCAACTAATCCACACCTAATGACCCACCTAAGTGGTACTCAGGATATCACTCAAGAAATCACTCAAGATATCCCTCAATTAATTAAGGAACAAAAGAAGAAAAGACACACTAGCCTGGGAACTTCCTCTCTGCCCAGAACATTGGAGGCTATACACCACACCTCCTCAACAGTATTTATAGGAACTCAAACACTGAGATCCTGCTCTGTTCCAGTAACAAGAAGCCGAAAGCACCAGCCTGAAGATGACGAGTGAGACCTCGTCGAAACGTCGCCTAGACACCCCAACTTTTACACGGGAAGACACCCGAGGACACCAAAACCTGCATATATATATATATATATATATATATATATATATATATACACACACTTATATATACTTTTATATATAAAAGTGTATATATATATATATATATATATATATATATATATATATACACACACACACTTATATATACTACCGCTCTTAACCACTATACCACACTGGCTCTCATATATATACTTAAATATACATATATAAGTATATATATACACTTTTATATATAAGTATATATAAGTATATATATATACTTATATATATAAGTATATGTATATACTTATATATACTTATATATACTACCGCTCTTAACCACTATACCACACTGGCTCGCATATATATACTTAAATATACATATATAAGTATATATATATACTTATATATATAAGTATATATAAGTATATATATATATATACTTATATATACTTATATATATAAGTATATATATATATATATATATATATATATATATATGCAGGTTTTGGTGTCCTCGGGTGTCTTCCCGTGTAAAAGTTGGGGTGTCTAGGCGACGTTTCGACGAGGTCTCACTCGTCATCTTCAGGCTGGTGCTTTCGGCTTCTTGTTACTGGAACAGAGCAGGATCTCAGTGTTTGAGTTCCTATAAATACTCAAACACTGAGATCCTGCTCTGTTCCAGTAACAAGAAGCCGAAAGCACCAGCCTGAAGATGACGAGTGAGACCTCGTCGAAACGTCGCCTAGACACCCCAACTTTTACACGGGAAGACACCCGAGGACACCAAAACCTGCATTCCTGTACCCGTGAAAATCTACGAAAGCATATATATATATATATATATATATATATATATATATATATATAAGTATATATATGAGAGCCAGTGTGGTATAGTGGTTAAGAGCGGTAGTCTCGTAATCTGGGGTACCAGGTTCGTGTCTCCGCTCCTCCACATGCAGCTGCTGGGTGACCTTGGGCCAGTCACACTTCTCTGAAGTCTTTCAGCCCCACTCACCTCACAGAGTGTTTGTTGTGGGGGAGGAAGGGAAAGGAGAATGTTAGCCACTTTGAGACTCCTTAAAGGGAGTGAAAGGCGGGATATCAAATCCAAACTCTTCTTCTTCTTCTATATATATTGCAAATTGCTGCAAAATGTGGATAACTCAATTTAAGATTGGAAAAATGAGAGAGAGAACCAAAATTGACACATCCTTCTATTCTTTGTGGTAGGTGGGGTCAGAAGTAGAGGTGGGTGTAGCAACAAATGTGAATTTTACCTTGTCCAATAGGCTAAATAGGGGGTGTGGCTCGGAAGTCTTAGCTTCAGATGTAGAGCTCTGGCACCCTGGACTTTTTAGCTATATGCTAACTGGAAACTCATTCTCCAAGAGGGGTTCCTTAAGTAGCCAAAATGAAAACATCTACATGCAAGTGGGAATTATCAGCTGACTTGAGGGAACCTTAAGGCAGTTGGAAGTACAAAAATACTTTTGAGAAAAGAACTAAAAGAGAAGGAACCATAACAACCAAATGAAGATGGAATATGCTTAGTGGCTGCAGGATCCCGACTGACTGTGGAATGGGCAGGAATGGAGAACAGTGATGGAGAGGAATGGAATGGAAAGGGCATGGCTGGCTGGAACCAAGGCTGGGCAAAGGTTTGCCTCCATCTCCCTCAGTCCCTTCTTCTGAATGCAAGTGTGTATGGGGGAAACTGGGTGTCATTTAGTGCTGGTGACAGAGAAAGTCATTTGACTTTCAGGAGTGGTGTGTGTGTAAATAGCATTTACTGCTCTTTGTTAGGTGCCCCATGTCACTTTCTTTTTTAAGTCTAGAAATCCAAGCGGCACATCCAGCCAGCTAATGCATACTTTGAAGTAGCCATGGAAGCTATAGGATGAATGACATAGTGTCCTAGCCAGGGACATTATATGAAAATACAAGACAGGGCCACTCCAAAACCACCAATATTCAGCTGGGCTAAACATCTAACCCAGCCCTCCCACTGGAAATCTTATGGGATTTGGTGCCCAACACCATCTGGAGGGTGCCACATAGCCTATCCTAATAATACATGAATATAGATTCCCAGAATATGGATTGTTGGTCCATTTAGTCCAGGACTGTTAGCCCATAATATATAGTATGGGTCTAAGTAGACTAGTCCTGGGCTTGGTGGGCCGATAGTGAGCTGTCTAGCCTAAGACTTGTCTACCCTGGGCTGTCAGATATACCCTGCGGCCTCAAGCAAATGTCTTTCTCACTTCTACTGCATGAGATCCACTAACAAGATACTGACCCTGGGGATTTCTGCATGCAATGGAGCACACATGCCCCTTAACTATTGCATCTCTCATCTGCCCACAATATTGCTCCTCTGAGAAAATATGTTGGTGTCTAGTTTAAGAAGTTAAGGCAATGCCGCCTGAAGATTAATTGGGATGTTTTGCCTTTGCACATGCTGTTTCATTTCCAGGTAAGGTTCCCAAGGCGTGTGTGGTAATTAGCAGCACCGCTTTAAGCTGTCCCAAGTCCCCATTTGTATCTCTGGTTCAGCTTTCAAAGATTGACATTTAGAGATCTTTTCTTTGCAATGACTCCCCCCCACTCCCTTTCAGAATCCCAATGTGAGGGTGGCGTCCATGTTAGAAATCGTCTGTCGGCTTAACGCCAAACACTTCCAGATAAGTAGCAGATAAGCTGCACAGGCTTCAACAAGTCTCTACAAATACAAGGGTGACATCCCAGGGGGAGAATCTCTATCTCTTGCTTGCTCTAACTAGGTCTGGTTTGTCTTCCCATTATTATTGCGTTGAAGAGAGCCCCCCTATGGGTTAAAATTCCTTTTGCCACGCTGAAAGACGTTTCAGCAAAGGCTGTTCCTGGCCTCCCTTTCCTTGCAGCTGTTGCCCTTAGATTCTCCTTTATGATGAAGGTCTTCTTTATTGTGGTCCTTGGGGAATCTGCAGCAGACCCTAATCTCTATCCCTCTCTCAATCAATGAATAACTCTCCAGTGAGGAAAGGGCAAAAGCAAAGGATAACAGCAGCGACATCGTGGAGAAAGAAAGAGAAAGAGGAGGGGTGGAGTGGAGACGTGAGGCCTTGCTGCTGCCATTGTCAATGCAATGCTCCATTGCAGAGTTCATCTGCTGGGTTGTGGGAGTGTAAAAAACAATTACATGTTTACGAGCCATTATAAGGAATCACTAGGAGACGAAATGTAGATATGCTGAAGGTCTACGTTTCTTTCTGATCTGCTAAACTTCAGGTTTCTTGGCTGGTTTCCAGGTGGCTTGTCTATTGAGCATTCATTCTGCTTTGTTGGTGGGGAGGTGAGATGACATTGTGTCAAGCACATGCCATCCTGCTCTTTCCAGCATATTTCCCTGTTACTTTCCTTATTGGGGGGGGGGGGATCCAGTATTGGGGAGTGGGGGTGGAGTCAATTTGTTGTGCACAGCTCCAAAGCAACTTTAAGAACTGAACAACCTGAATTTGCTGGTATGTGATTAATTCCCATCAAAAAACAGAGACAGTTTGGAAATGCCTCTTGCCTCTGTCACCTCAGTATAAAGTGATAAGAAACTCCCACCCACCCCACACACTCAGTTGAGAATATGGTCCTAAGTACACTTGCTTATGAGTAAGCCCTGTTGGTTTCAGTGGGTCTTTCCTCCAAGTAACACTAGTGAAGCTTCAACACACCCTTATTAAAGAGGTGGTGAAAACCATCCATATTGGTCTTTTAATACACTGTAAAAATCAGTTCTTAATTGCTTCTGGAAACATTGTGCTGCCTAAGATGTCAGTGAAACTCAAAGGAAGGCAAACTGTTTACATTAAAATACTCAATCAAAGTTATTTGTAGCTGGTTTCATCCTAATCCTTCTGATTCCCCTAGCCCATGCCTTTGACAGGATGACCTTGCCCCCGGTATGTGTGTTCAGTATTGATGCCATTACTGAAGAATGATTCCTCAGCTTTTCTGCTGATAACTAAATAGAAACGTGGGGAGGAGGTATTGTGGGAGGTAAGCAAACTTTTCAGGATCTGGGTAATAATGGGTGCAGGGAGGTGAAGATCGCTGGAAAAAAAACAACCGATCCTGCTATTAAGATTCAGATGCCATATCTCTTTAAAACAGCACAACTATATCTTCCAAATTAGCCAGTTTTTAATCAGGGTTTTAAAACAACACCAGCGAGACAGACAGTTGGAAAGAAATGTTCCATGCTTCCATTATCTATTGAAGGAAGGGGAGGCTCAACCTAAGGCCTGACAAGCGTTGGAGTGATCAAGTAATTCATTTTGCATGCAATTATCTAATACAAACACAGCCAAGAGAGAAACAATAACTGAAATATGACAGCCAAATCAGGAACAAGGATTAAGTAGGAGGTGGCAATGGAGTTTAGGGTTATCTGAGATCCACATGTGTAAAATTTAATTGTTTAAGGGAGAAGGGAGGGGGGAGTGTGAGGCTGAAAAGATAAAAATCCACTTCAGCAATTTGTTCTGCCAAGAAAATACTTAAATGCAGAAAATGTTTTTTTTTTTTTAAGTGAATGGTATCAAAGTTACTTGGGTCCAAAACACACAACACTCTGGCAATGTGTTTTAGATTAAGGACACACGTTTCAAAGGTTAAGAGGACTATTTCTTGGGCAGAATGCAGAACAAAGAATGGGCTGGAGAAGATTAGTAAACTGCGGCTCTTTAAAATACTAGTTTCTGCTGCAATTCACTTGGATAACTCAAAGCTAATTGGGACTAGACAAGACTGCTTCAAAGAATCCAGACACTGAGCTGCTCTTATTTATTGTGACTTTGGAAGAGGTTTAAATTGTTTTTCTTTTCTTTTTTTTAAAAAAAGAATTGTACAGAGAAGTCAACAAGAGCTGATCCTGCTAAACACACATTGCCTGATCAAGGATCAGATCCTTGCATGCACAATTGCAGGAGAAACTATGCTCCTCGGGGTTCGCTGAACCATCTGGGTGGAGATGGCAATACACATATCCATGCAAAGCAATTAGTTCCTGCCTGAAAGTGGTTGCACATGGCAAGAGTTAGGTTGTGGCAAAGGATGCCGGGAAATTCCATCAAAGTGGGAAATGGTACAAGGAATTGTGTCTGTTCAGGAATGGAAGCCAGGCAGGCAACTATGACCAGTCACTCCCAGTCTGTTCTTATTGATGCTGTCTCCTCCACCCCTGAAATGGTGTGGAATCATGTAACACACCATGTGACGATCATGCAACAATCACATAATTAATTAAGTTATTAGATTTTATCACAGTAAACAGTGAGCTGAATAATGTGGTTTTCTGCAGAAGGTGAACTGCAGCGGAACAGAAATCAATGCTTTTTAACATCCCTAGTTGTGTCCAGTGTTATCAGTACAAAAATCCTAATATTGAAGGGAGGTGGGTTGCTGCCAGAGGGTCTTTTCTGTGGTGGGCGCCTTCGTTGTGGAACACTCTTTCCAGAGTGGTTTGCCCAGTCCTTCCTGTACTGTTCTTTTGGCACCAGCCAATTTTTTATTTTCCTGGGCATTAAAGATCCTGCCGATTCTCCCCCCTCCCGCCCCACCCCAGGTGGTTTCTAAAATTTACTTTCATTAAAGCCACATCATAAGAGAAACAATTATTGCAGAAGTTATTTGATTGTGCAAAATATAGAGCCAATGACTAATGACCTGACATTTATCCCATATATTCATTCTTTTCTGCTTAGTACATATATTATACTGTATGTGTGTGTGTGTGTGTGTGTGTGTGTGTGTGTGTGTATATAATAATTTGCTGTGTTGCATCCAACACTGCCATTCTGCTCATGCAGCAGACCTGCTTGTGCAATGGAACTTCCCCTTCCTCTCCTCTTTCCTGCATCCCCCTTGCACACCCACCAAGTCTGCACCAGAACGTTGACAGATCCTCTGGAGCAGATCTGGGGGGCATGTGAAGAAAGGAGAGGAAGGGAAAGTCATGCAGGGTATTGGATGCAACTTTGTGACATTTTAATTTCAGATACAAAAAAATTCAAACATGCCATTTTAATTGTCTTCTCTGCAGTATCCCTCATTTACAGAACGTTCACCCCAAGGAGGTTTGCTTGGCATCTACCTTATCATTGTTTCAGAACCAGGACCAGGACCAGGCAAAGGCAGCTTTGTTTTACCAGGTATTTGGGAGCACCAATGATATAATATTGTTCTGTTACATTTGTTTTTAATACATTTATGTGATTTAATTATCATATTTTTTACTTATCTGCAAATCACTTTGGGACTTTTAATAATAATAATAATAATAATAATAATAATAATAATAATAATAATAATAATAATAATAATAATAATTTATTTATACCCCGCTCATCTGGCTGGGTTTCCCCAGCCACTCTGGGCAGCTTTCAACAGAATATTAAAATACAACAATCTATTAAACAGTAAAAGCTTCCCTAAACAGGCATGCCTTCAGATGTCTTCTAAAAGTCTGGTAGTTGTTGTTCTCTTTGACATCTGGTGGGAGGGCATTCCACAGGGTGGGTGCCACTACCAAGAAGGCCCTCTGCCTGGTTCCCTTTAACTTGGCTTCTCACAGTGAGGGAACCGCCAGAAGGCCCTCGGTGCTGGACCTCAGTGTCTGGGCAGAACGATGGGGGTGGAGACACTCCTTCAGGTATACTGGACTGAGGCCATTTAGGGCTTTAAAGGTCAGCACCAACACTTTGAATTGTGCTCGGAAACGTACTGGGAGCTATGCACAAATTCACATATGAAACTGCTTGAAACTGACTCTGAGCTAGTGGTCTAATCAGCTCCGTATTGCGCACACTGGCAGTGGCTCTCCCAGTCATACCTGGAGATGACATGGGGGACTGAACCAGGGAGCTTCTGCCTGCAAAGCAGTTTCTCTGCCACCGAGCCACAACTATTTAATTCTTTTTGTAAGCCGCATGGGAATATGGTTGAAGGGTGGTGTAGAAATATTTATAACAAATAAAAGTTTGGGTAGATGAAGCGTGGTGCAAAGCTACAGTTTCCCAGTACACAGGAAATTCAACTTTGCATCTGTGATTTGGCCATGGGAATGCTGGTGGCTCTTGCATTACTTTCCACGCAGTTGGGGGAACTCTAATATTTTAAAATGCAGAAAACGCTTAAGTTCAGTTTAATGATACTGCTTAATAAAACATTAAGCAGATGTTTACCTGCTGTTAAGAATTTGTGCCTTGTAGCCTGGCCAGCATGCATCTTTAAGGGGGAGGGGGATCATAGGAATGAGACCATATTGGTGGATAACTTCAAACAATTTGACAATACTTTTATAAAGCCATCAATAGAATTTTCTTTACTTTTTTTTTAAAAAAGAAGCATTTGATACTGATTATGCAGCCCATTCTGAAAGAGAAATACAAAGGCTTGCATCTTTAGATCTTTCGGTGAACTGAGAGCACACAGCATTAATAGCTGCTGCACAGCTGTAAATGAAAATTGACTCCAGATCTAACCCCTTATTTTCTGCCTCCCATGGCACCCCAAAGAAACTCAAAATACTCACAGAGAATAAAAGGGGGACAAACTGGGCATTTGATATATGTGAAGGTGTCTCGGTGTGACTTCTACACCTTTGCCAAAGTATTCTGAAAACAATCAGCTTTGCAGAATGTGGATAAACGTCTGAATGGAAGCTTTAATGCTGGGATGGGTAACCTCAGGCCGCAGGGGCTGAGTGAGATGCCCCAGGCCTTTCCAGCTGCCCTTGAGCCTCTCTCCAGGCCACACTTCTTTGCCACATGACCCTTACTGGTCATGCTTTGACCCTCCTTCAGTACTTTTGCCTGACTATAATGCACCTTGACCTCTGGCTTGCCTGGATAGAGGACTGAGAGGGTTGTGTGAATGTGCATAGAAAAAATGCCTCCTTTGCAAAGGTCACGTTAACATCCATTACTCCACACAGTTTCTTCTTCAGATCTGCCTACTGTGGAATGTGGCCAAGAAGGCAAAGAGGCCCTTAGGCTGGAAACGGGTTTGAGCCCTGTTGTAATGGGTCTCTTTTCATGGAAGTCACAATGAGAATGGTGTCCACAGTGGCAACCAACCTTGATACCTTTGGTAAGATAGACTGAAGGAAGATCATACCTGAATGGAGATGTGTTTGATTAAGAAACTGCAAGAAGTAAAAAGGTACTCTCTTGAGTACTTTCATCAGGATAAAATAAATGCTGGTGTATCTGGAATGAAGGACAACTGACAAGCAATTGCAAAGTCTTTTGAGGTGCTACTCATTAGCTACCTAAATGGAAATGACATTTAGGTTCTGGGCAGGCAGGGATAAAGTGTTGCAAATATCATAAAAATTCATGCGGCTATATTAGGCATTTGAGAAAGCAGACTGGATGTCAAAAATGTTACCTGCTCATTATCGTCTTCATCGCTGCTGAGTTTCAGATCATCTTCAAGCATTCTTTCAGGAGGAAAAAAAGACAAAGAAAGAAAAAAATGCAAGGTTATTTAAAATGAACAATGTTTGAGCCTCTCTTGAAAATAACTAAGCAATCTCTTTGCTAAAAGCCAAAGCACATCTAGATTAGAGCTACTAAAATAATAAATCTGTGGAGCACATTCTACACGGATCTATTTATAGTATTCCATGCTATACCCATTGCATTTGTCTGTTGTTTTGGAGGGATAACTTTGGAGGTCCTTACTCTGTATGTCCAAGTTAAATGCATAATTAGCAGTCTTATGCAGGAGCCCAGTCTATGCAATGGTAGATTTTGAAACAGCTGTCACATCAGAGACCAAGCTTTCTTGCCACTTGAACACAGGTTCTGATCACGTGATAACAACATCTTAAACCACCACTAGATTAGTTAATTCAGGGTAATGATCTGGCTCAATGACATTTGAGGGAGTTCCCTCTCCCATGTGAACCTGCTAAGACATTCAGGTTTTCCTTAAAGACCCTGCTCCAAGTGTCCTGGCTGTTAGAAGGACAGGGTCTTCTCAGTGGTGGAACCAAAATTTTGAAACATCCTCCCTAGGGCTGTACATGCACACCAAAATAGTGCAGTTCTGGAGATTGTTTGAGCCCCTGTGTTTTTGACTACATTATCAACTTAATGGGATAGGTTTTTCCTCTTGAAAATGTTGCCAATCTGCCTGAAGGACCCTGTGTGAGAGGCAGGAAAAGAAATCTCTTAGGAGAGAACATGGGAGAAGAGAGGGATGCTCCCAGGAGCAAGGACGCACCCTTTTATGAACAGGAGAAAAGTTAAGATGTATCTGTGAGAGAGGATTCTGTACTTATTTATCTCTTCTATCTTTTCTCTGTTCTTTTATTCTTTTTATTCTTTTTGTGTCATTACAAACTAATTTTATTGTAATGTGAAAAGTGTTAATAAAACTTTATCATGAAAATGTTGCCGATCTGCTAATTTTTGAATTCCCTCCCCCGGATTTCAAATAATACTACAGCCTTGTTGATTGCTGCATCAAAATGTGCTACATATTTTCATATTAATTTTATTTTAAATGAAAGTAACATCACTAACAGGGACGCGGGTGGCGCTGTGGTCTAAACCACAGAGCCTGGGGCTTGCCAATCAAAAGGTTGGCGGTTCGAATCCCCACAACGGGGTGAGCTCCCGTTGCTCGGTCCCTGCTCCTGCCAACCTAGCTGTTTGAAAGCACGTCAAAGTGCAAGTAGATAAATAGGCACCACTCTGGCGGGAAGGTAAATGGCATTTCCATGTGCTGCTCTGGTTCACCAGAAGTGGTTTAGTCATGCTGGCCACATGACCCAGAAACTGTACGCCAGCTGCCTCAGCCAGTAAAGCGAGATGAGCGCCGCAATCCCAGAGTCGTCCGTGACTGGACTTAATGGTCAGGGATCCCTTTACCTTTACCTAACATCACTAACAACAGAGGAAATTTATTTTTGCTTTACATTAAAATTGTAAAATAGTTTGTTCTCTTTTATGCTCTGTTAAAATACATTTCTGTTCTTTATTTCAAGAAATGTTCGTTTACGTAACAATCACATAGAACAATGCAAAGCATTCCACAGTGGACTGGGGGGATATTTACATTTAGTAAGTAACTCAATAAACAAAACTGGACAAAAAAGATGCTGATGACAAAAATGTTAGATGTGCAGCAAAGAATTAAGCACAGAAGCACCACTTTTTGATGTGCTGCTAATAAAAGGATTAATAAAAGGCTGTGACGATCAAAACATACTTTTAACATATAGCAATCCATGACTGCCATTTTCAATGTCAACAAAGAATTCTGTGGCATGATCTCTCTTGGGCTACAGCCTACTATTTCTTTTCCATAAAGCAACCTGGAAGGTGGCTGCAAATATTTGAGGGTACAATTGAGCAAAATGGTCTGACAGCCACATAATAGGCAATTGCTTTCTGTTTTGAGAGAACCATTAAAGTTCAATTCAAGAAAAAATGCTACCATATTTCTTAATGAACTCTTTTTAACTCAGCAACTTTCCATTATGGTGTCCCTCTGAACTCTTTGTATGTAAAGTTCCATGGATATTATTAGCACCCCAAATTTTAAATCTATCTGTTTACTTTTTAAAAGTGCAAGAATGCATGTTAACTGGTTTGTAAGTCATTCGTCTTTCCCTGACCTCTGTTGTCGGGTGGCTCAGCTGTTACGAAATATCTAGACCTGAAACTACTGATCATTAACCTCTTAATCAATGACAGATGCCTCTGTCAAGTGCAAACCCGTAAACGTGTGACCAAGATCACAGATCTTTCTTTCTACCTAAAACAAGAGACCCTCAGCAAATATTAATCTTTAGCAGTTTGGATTTGGGGTGACAAATGGGTGCTCGTTACTTGTTTATCTAGCTGCCATCTTTGTTTCTACAGTGGCATTAGTCGCCCGTGATGTTCATGACAACAGACCACAGAACCTCTATTTACCCTTGATTTTTATCAGCATAGTACATTACACTCTCTTCAAAGGGCAAAAATGCCTTTAAGATTCAGTTACAAAAATAGCAGCCTACTGATAAGGCTACATCACAATGATGACCACCATTAGCTCCAGCCTAAATCCTTCCTTTAAAACTTACATCTCTTTTCAATATGTAAAAACTCTGTCTTTTAGAAGATTTTTTTTTGTAAAAAATAATCTGTTCTGTGTTATTAAAAAAAATTATAAGGAGAGAAGCATGAAAATGATTTTCTTTTAATCATTTTCTGAAGGATCTCTTTCTTTATTGAGCACATTTTCTTTATTCCCTTACATGTTAAACATCCTTACTTGACACACTGTGGTAGAAACAAACAGAGTGGATAAAGGAAACTGGAGATTAGACAAATGGAAAGAACAAAGGAAAAAAGAGGAAGAGATGATAAAACTGAACACAATGACTAAATGAGACACAGCCATCTAAAGGGTCTGATGAAGAACTGTTCTTAAACACCACCATCCTACCAAGGGATGAGCAAATATGTCAGTTTTTGTTTCTCTCAGTTTTTCGGTTTTCCAGGCTTTAGTTTTCCACATTCCCACATCGGCTTGAGGGTTGTTGCTTTTTTAAAATGCCAGAGTGGCTTAACAGTCAATCCCTTCCCCCGGGGAACTCTGGGAATTGTAATTCTGGAAGGGGAATACATGGTCTCTTAACAACTCTCAGCACCCTTAATATAAGACAGCTCCCAGAATTTTTTGGTGGAAGCCATGACTGTTTCAAGCGACACCATTTTGCTTTAAATGCATGGTGTGAATGTGGCCTTTAGCACTCATGTGCAAGCAATTAGTGATTTCATTGCATAACAACCTTATCTTCTACTGCCTGTAACTTTGGTGTTTCCATTCTAATGGCCATTGGATACAAACAATTAGACAATGAATCTCAGCCACAAAATTTGAAGCCAAATTACTTCAGGAACATAGAACACAGGCAGCTGCCTTATACTGGTTCAGAGCATTGATCCATCTAACTCAGTATTGCCTACACTGACTGGCAGAAACCCTCAAGAATTTCAGACAAGGAGACTCTCCCAGATCTACTTGAAGATGCTGGGGATTTAACCTGGGACCTTCTGCATGCAAATTAGATGCTCTGTCACTGGGGATTGCCTTAGCAATCCCTGTGAAAACTAGTTCTGAACATGATGTTAACAACTCTCACGTGTCAATATACTATATACCAGGCACATCCAACTCTTAAGAGACTGCGATAAAAAAACTGGCAGTGAACTATCTGTTGACATTGAAGGGAGGAGGAGTGTACATGGGCTGGGTTGGTGGAAGGCAAGGACTGACCAGAGTTGTTGAGTTTTTTTTAAGGGGATATGCCATACATTGCTAACTGAAAAATCAACATCAAACACACACCCACACCCCGAAATAGACAATCATCGTATCCACAATCGACTGCAGCAAACGCCAAACAACTACCCATGTAATGCGACAGAGGAACATAGAGAGGGGGGAAGGAGTGGAAACGTTCCTTCCCTGGTGCCCCCCCCTTCAGCGATCAATAAGGATCTCACAATCAACCGTGATCTACCAGGATCACCCGGGGATCTATCCATCGATTGCGGTCGACTGGTTGAACATGTCTGCTATATACTAACAGCAAACTTCTTTTCTGAATGCCTTTATTTATGCAGCCAAAATAGTAGCATTAACAACTTCAGGAGAATCTTGAGGTTTGAAGGTACACAACAATGGGGCGACCCTAAGTGGATGATGGAGCTCAACACCAAAGGACTGGGAATGCTCAACTGGGGGGTTCAGAATATTGACTCTTGGAAGGGTAGGAAAGGAACACTGAGTGGGATGGGGAATGGAATAGTGTGTTTTGAAAAAAGGTAGCAGCTAGCTAAAACACTGAGCACTTCATTATGTGTTCGTATGGAGGACAGAGGTGCCTGGCATGCTCTGGTCCATGGGGTCACAAAGAGTCGGACACGACTAAACGACTAAACAACAACAACAATGTTTGGAAGGGTGCTTGTGTGTGTGCATAGACATGTATATATAATACACCTTCACAGGATAGTAAAAGACAATGATAGTGTGTGTCCCTCTCTGTGGGTAGACACACACACACACACACACACACACACACACACACACACAAATGGAGGCAGTGAAGCTAAATAAAAAGGGAAAACAGATTGCCTAAGAACGCGATCTCAAAGGATATTAGGAATTCACTTCATTTTCTATTCTTCTCTGACCTGACTGGCATTATTATTGAAAATACATATACTTGTTTGTCTTCTCATCCATAGCTAATACCCCATATCACTTTAGGGGGGGAGGGAGGGAGCTTACAGAGGATATTTTGATCTCATTATTGGAGCAATGCCATTTACATCTGATAGTTAGCATATTCCTAGCCTGTTCCTTCCTGTCTTTCAGACTAGCAGGCATTAGGGCGGTCTATCAACATAATGCACAGTTTCTAAAATTCTCTTCATAACACTCTGAATTTACATGCTTATAACATGCACGGGAAATTACTGGGGAAAGGGGGCTAGGAATGTGATGAGGGAGTGAAGTACAGGACGTGGTGGTACTGAAACGGGACAGGAGAAAGATAAAAGAAGGTTATGGCTGAATACCTCCCCATCTCAAAATATTTCCCCAACCCACATGTGAAGTCTCACAGGCTTTTAACCTGTGAGTAATAATGAAGAGTTTGCCATTTCCCCACAGGCATAGAAACCACTTGCATTTGTCATAGGCATTTACTGAGAATGACAGGTGCATGTGTTGTTAAAATATACATATGTGTTTTGTGTGTGTGTGGACATCTACAAGTGGCAAACTACTCTTGCTACTTATGTGGTTTTCACAGGTATTTTTCCGTTGTAGGTGGCTATTGTTCCCATTTTACAGGTGAAAATCTGAGTGACTTATTGAAGGCCAGACAACAAGTTCCTAACAGAGATGGGAAATGAAGTTGTGAGTTCAACTCTCCATTCACTAAGCAATGCAGTCTTGGCCATCCTATAGATTCTACACCGGTTCACAGAATGTCCTTGACAAAGGAGACCTGTACATGTATACTTGGAATCAAATCCCACTGTGCTTTCTCCACAGTATTTAGGATTTTATCAAGAGGAGAACCAGTGTGATGTAGTTGATAATGTTTGGGATTCACATCAGTCTGAAGGTTGCTGTGAGGATTTTTTAAAAAAATTAACCACCACTGTGGATCGATTCCTGGGCTGTTTTGAGGGAAGGTGGTGTACAACTGCAACTCTCATGGCTGCAACATTTAATCAGTTAGATTAGTTGAGACACAGCCTTAATGGCTACTCAGAAATCCCATCGAGTCCAGTTGGGCTTATTCTCAGACTGCAATTTCAGAAAACAAAAACCCACTTCCAACCAACTAACATCATTCTCCTGATTAACTGGGTTGCAGTCCCCCCCTCCTTTAGAAAAAACCCCATTGTTTTTAACACCAGTAAAAGTTGCACACAGCAAACACCATCTGGAAAGAGGGTATTGGTCTGAAGGCACATAAGGTGGTGAAGCTAAGCAGGTCTGGGGATGGTTGATGCTTGGAAGGGAGACCAGCTGTGAACCACATGGATGCTGCCTTGGTGGTGCTCAATGATGAAAGGAGTTTGGGATATCAGTACCCAAAGTTATCTTACATAGGAGGAAATGCTACTTCTAAGTGCTACAATGACACATGTTGCATCATTTAAAAACAAGGGAAGTATGCTTCTTGTTTTCAGAACTATTGCTTTCATGCAGGTTCATTCTGTTTTAGGGATTTGCAACCTTCCTTTTGTGAACAGTGCTTCACAAAGCAGCTCGCAACATATACAAAATGCAAAGCCAAGCCCAAATACAATAGGAAACCATTTAAAATATCCACTTTGTGGCAAAGCTTTATAAAGAGAGTTAGACAAATTCATGGAGGATACGGCTGTCAATGGTTACTAACCCTGATGGCTACCGGTAACTTCCAACTTGTACTGTTGGAGGCAGTATGTTTCAGAATACCAGCTGCTGTGAACAAGCGGGTGAGCAGAGTGTGCTTGTGCTCGTGTCCAGGTTGCAGACTTCCTACGGACACCTGGCTGGTCACTGTGGGACCAAGATGCTGGAGACCAGATGGGCCACAGGCCTGATCCAGCAGGCTCTTCCTATGTCCTTCTTAAGTGCTTACTAAACACTTAACAACGAATGCAGATAAATTCATCAACTAAAACATAATATGTCTCAACTAAAATTAATACGGTTCATGAACTTTGAGTTTTTAAATTGGGTAACAATTCTGGTAGATGACGACGGTTTCCACCTTTTTTTTTTTTGCATAATAAAGCATTGTCCAGTGGGAATTTAAGGTTTCCTAAAAATGGTAAAGTAGTAACTGATGGATTGCACAAATGTAAGGCTTGATTATAAAAGTATTTATCAGATGTGTTTGTATGTGTGTTCATATTTTGTGGAAGAAACCCTCAAACAACTGATTTCTTAAGCAATTTTGTAATGCATTGGAGTTTTTTGGTTTTTTTTAGGCCGTTGTTGGGAACTCAAAACAAATGGCAGAGTAATCTTGAAGGAGAAAGAGGAGCCTTTGTTTTAAAACATTCCCTCTATAAATCTTGAAATTTGATATTCACTTGTTGGGCAAAATGTGCAAGTCATTTTTTAAACATTTCCTCAGAGAATTTGCAAGAGTTATAGTTTTTCTTTTTCTTTTTTTTAAAAAAAACTTTTTAAAAAACTCGGGAGAATAAAAAGAATTTACAAGCATCATTTAGCTTGCTATTCAACAATTATAGACATATGCAACTGCATTTGATTAAACTTGTGTTTTACGTAATTTCCCCCTTTTGTTAATACTGTACTTTGTTCAGTTTGAGCTACCTTACTGTTCTGAGGACAGCTCAGATCACCCCAGTCCAGCAAGGACAATCTGTGCATGGAGACAGTATTCCATGCACCAAT
Organism: Podarcis muralis; assembly: GCF_964188315.1. NCBI lineage: Eukaryota > Metazoa > Chordata > Lepidosauria > Squamata > Lacertidae > Podarcis > Podarcis muralis. The sequence goes on from NC_135673.1 coordinate 42,644,235, forward strand.
CTCATTCCTGGATTGGGTCCCTTACATAGAAATGTGTTTTGTGTGTATGGTCTCATTTATGCTAGACTACCCAGGCAGCTCCTCTTGCTGTATCAGGTCCTGTACAAGCAGCCCCTGGAGGTGACTGGAAAAGTCAGCTGTGATCACTAAGTTGAAGAATGTGGCTTCATCATGTGGGCTGGGGCAGGTTTCTACCTCCAGTGATCAGTTTTTCTGTCTGCAAAATGGAAATAAACAGTGCTCTGCTTTACAGGGTCTCTATGAGGGTAGTTAGGATTATAGAACAGTTTACAAATTAAGAACAAAGAACCTTAAATACAAATATATTATGACATAAACTATACTTATGCCATATGAAATGTGTTAGTCTTTATGATGCCACAAGATGGTTGTTGTTTTTTTGCTGGAAGAGATTAACAAACCTCCCCCTCTGGAAAAGTTTTCATATTAATAATATTGTTTGCTGATATCATCATCATCGAGTAGTATCCAAATCTAGTCCTGCTCAGAGTAGATTCACTGAAGAAATGACTTAGGTCCATGGATTTAAGTGGATCTACTCTGAGTAGGACATATTAGAGACAACTTCTCTTAATGTATTAGTTGATTGACTCAACTGTTAGTCAGGTCCATGAATTTCAGTGAGTCTGCCACCCACAGAGTGACTTACAAAATGTAGATGCATAAAGGCATGGCATAAAATAGGAAATAATGACAACAATACTAAAACTAATTAATAATACCATGTATCTTATTGTGGTAAGCTGCCTTGGGCATCATTTTGTAGAAAGGTTGGATAAAAATTAAATGAATAAACAATAAACTAAAAATTGAGATGTTATTACTACATCATAGGATTGATTTTAAAATGTAATATTGATGCAGCACCTTTCATATGAAAATTCATCTGAAGGAAATGTGAATTTGGTCACTGGGTTTTTAAATTTTTATTTATTTAAACATCTTACAGATAAAATACCTGAAGCTGTTAACCACATTCTTCACAGAGACAGATAAGTGCAGGCCCCCAGTGCAAGGAGAACATTTTGGGTTGACTGCCCTACCACCATGACAAACAGATTGTCAGAACTGAATCATGCAAGGGACATCTTTGGCAGCAGAGAAGAGGTGCAGAGGTAATCTGGTCAAGTCTTGGCAAAATTTCAGCTTGCGCTCCAGGAGCTAAAACTGATTGTATGAGGCAGGCTGAGCTACTTTTTAATGCTAACCAACAGTGTGATTGAATTGTATTAACTGTGCAATCCTATACATGTCTATTCAGAAGTAAGTTCCATTGAGTTCAATAGGTTTACTCCCAGGTGAGTAAAATACAGCATAATTAGTGTATTTATTTAGGTGTTGCTTATGCATCTGATTGGTTGTTGTGTCTGGTTATGGCTTTGTTTGTTGAATATTACTGAATATTGTTGATGTTACTATATTATTTTGAGCCAATATCCCAAATACAGTATATCCTCCCATGTGTCATGCAGAATTAGTTGGTAATGGGAAGCTGTCCTATACAGTGGTACCTCGGGTTAAGAACTTAATTCATTCAGGAGATCTGTTCTTAACCTGAAACTGTTCTTAACCTGAGGTACTACTTTAGCTAATGGGGCCTCCCACCGCCGCACGATTTCTCTTCCTATCCTGAAGCAAAGTTCTTAACCTGAGGTACTATTTCTGGGTTAGCGGAGTCTGTAACCTGAAGCATCTGTTACCCGAGGTACCACTGTATCAGACTGCAACATTGCTTCACCTAAGCCAACACTACTTACTCTTATGGGTAGCAACTTCTCTGGGATCTTGCTACCCTATACTTTTCAGTGGTGGTTGGGAATGCCAGCAGCCACCCAAGGTTTCAAACAAGGGTCTTTACAGCCCTATCTGGAGACACTAGGCATTGAGCCTGGGATCTTCTGCTTGAAAAGTTGTGTGTTTTGCCATCAAGTTTATCTGCACCTAAGTCAAAGCTTTGCTCTTGTGAGTAAACCTTCAGAAATAAGTGGGTCCACTCATGGGCAGAAAGCTGTTTAATTGACTTGCTCATTGCAGAGTGAGGCTTTTTCATTTGAAAGATGGAATCCGAGCAAAGCAATTCCAATGAAATTTCAGGAAATAGCAAAGGAGAAGATCCTATATCTGGGAGGCCCTGCTTGATGCTTCCCAACCCCATGGGACTCATCCACTCTCTTTTAAAGTTCTCTCCTCTCAGCAAACTGATGAGGTAGAGGGAGATCTTATGTTGCTAAGAAACACTCCATTTTGTGTTGTCACACTCAATCTGCCTTAGCACCATATCAGTAATTAGTGTAATTACAGCTACTGAGAAGAAAGTAACCCCTGTGGTTATCTATTAGGTAACTCACAATCAGAGAGTGCACTTCATTACTCATCTCTCCATATCATCTCCTAATTTCAAAAGGATTAAACGAAATGAATTCTTTTAGCAGGAGAATGTCTTTATCTCGATGGCCATTAATCTCCCCATGTAAAAAGCTCTTCCAGGCAACTCAAATACAAAGTTGTTACTAAGTGAACGGAAACCGCAGCTCTTCTGATAGGTGTATCCCTTCCTTTCACAGAAGTAAAGATAAAAAGAGAGGTCAATCAACTGCAGTGATTTGTGTTCCAACAACAAAATGACCTTTGGAATTATGACATGCCATGGTAGCTTTTTTCAGGCATCTGTAATCTGTGTTGTGTAAACACATATAGGTGATGTAGGGACAAGCATGCTAGCCCTGTCCCCGTCCCCCACCCCACTATGTTTATCAGCAATTGGAGGTTGACCTTTTGAAGCCAGGAACTTAATCTACTTGTGTAGATGTTGGTAGGTATGTTGAATGTTGATCATTTCAGAGGAATTTGGGGAATGGCTGAAAACTGAAAAATATGTTAGTGAATGTTGAATTGCACCTAAAAGTGATAGCTAGTACTCAGTCACTCAATGGTGTATGTCCAAAAAGGGGGGGGGGGGGAGGATATACAACTAATTTTAGAAATTTACAAACTATATATGGGAATGTAAATTTTCACTAACTTTTGAACATTCGTTAACGTATAATAGTTGTTGAAATAGAAAACAATGGCATACTTCATGAGACTGTCTTTCAGCTGTGTGGAAGACACTTCAGATGATGCGAGAAATGGATGTTGCCAGAAATCAGTACCAAAGGATAAAAAGAGAGTAATTTCTCCATATGGCTTAACTCTACCACGTAATCCACAATACATGTTCACAGAGGAATTGATACAGTCCTGCTATTCACAGTGGACTAAACTTGCTTGTGGATTGGAGTGCAACTATCAGTCAGACTGCACCACTCTCCAGGTTTGTAAGATAACAAACATGCCCCCAAAACATGCACAAAAATACGTCTCTTAAGGAACAAGTGCATACATAATAGGTATTTTAGGTTCAAATGTAAACAATTATTTTGCACATTCTTTCAGGAAGTCTGCAAGATTTGGCACAGAATAGACCTATGAAACTGACATAAAATGGACTTAGGCTGATCTGTCCATAACTAGCCACATTGCCACATGTCATTGCCACATGTCATTATGATCAGGCTTCATAATAGTGCTTTCATGGGAACATGGGAAGCAGCTTTATACTGAGTCAAACCACTGGTCATCTAGCACTATATTTTCATTACACTGGTGGCCAGTGACTCTGCAGAGTTACAGATCAGTCTCTTTCCCAGCTCTAACTTAAATATGCTGGGGACTGAACTTGGGGCATTTTGCATGCAATGCATGTGTTCTGCCACTGAACTACAGCCACTCCAAATCTCAGATCCAAACAACAACAACAAAAGGTTTCAGCTCCTCATGCTGCAAAATTTTCCAACAATATACCACAACTCCCTTTTCAAAATTACACTGATAATGTATTTCATACGCTGACCTGCTCCAATGCTGTACCATGTCATGGCTTTAAGTCAGGGGTATGCAGGGTAAGATGGAGATCTTCGAGACAGGCTAAACACTATGGAAAGGAAGGGACAGCAGCAGGTGGTATGTCCACAGAACCCTGACAAGTTAGGTTGGGCAATGTCTGCAGGACGTAGACAGCCACCCAGAGCCCTCAGATGTCTGTGGAGGCCACCAAAGTCCAGCAAGGCCCTGACTTTGTAGGATCAGAAGCATCCCTTTAAAGGCTCACTTGTCCATTTAGAACCTTGCCCTTTTCCGGCCACCTGTGACCTTCCAGCGGGTCTGACTGTGGTGTCTGGGGCCAAATGATAGCATGGAACAATTAAGCAAAAATGAGAACACCCCCCTAACCAACAATCTGTGAAGCTGAGTGTTATGCATGTACCTGATTCAGATGTTTAGGAACATGTATGTACATAACTGCTGAGACATATCTGGAGTTATATTAGGACTACTTGAACATACTTCAGACATTGAAAATAAACTCTGATGTGTATGTGTGAGAGAGAGTGTGCTCATTTGGTGGGGCAAGCCAACACATTGTCTTTGATGAGGTGGGCTGGAAGATGATCCTGAGCAGGGATGTCACAAGAAATCAAATGGGGTTGCCTGAAAAACACTAGTGGCCCGTTGGTTATGCTCACTGATCTGTGCAGTTTTTTGGATCCTAGCCTATGCTTATCCAAATGCAAATCCCACTGATTTTAATTAGATTTCTCAGAAAGCAAATATAGTACTGCAGCCTTAGAGTTTTGATTAGAGGGTTGCAATGATGCTATCTGCACACTTTCTAACTGCTTCACTAGGCGGCTGAAACCTGCCTTTTCTGACAAGTTTCTGATATTTATTTATTTTGAAATGAGGAAAACCAACATGCACACAGAAGCACTCACCCTGTACCACAACCACACAAACCTGCTACTCATCCTAGACTGCTACACAGCAGATAAGCCACCCACTCACACTGCAACCACACGAACACACACCACACACATACCAACTGCCCCCCCCCACACTGTGGTCACACACATATATACACTGAAATCACCCAAACAGGCCACACATCTCAGACTGCAACCATACGCACAGACCAAACACCCATCGCTCCACACAGCCCTTCACAAGGAAAATTGGTGATGGACATGCACAATCTATACCTGAAATCTGTATTTAAAAAGAGCTCTTGTTAAACATGAGGGGGGCATTGTTGCAATGATATGTATGTATAGGGGGGACTGATCCAGATTGGGATTCTAGCATGGGGGGGATCTAGGTGTCAGGGACTGGCTGGCTGATGAAGAGTGGTAGGAGACGCCAGCCTGAGAACCCCCAGGGATGATGCAGAGGAAGAAGACTTAGACCTAGGACAGTGGTGGTGGGACACTGAGGACCAGTCTGTGGAAGGGGCAACCTGGGAGGTGATAGAAGCAGGAGGTTTGAGTGAACATGGGGGCGGTACAGAAGAAGAAAGCCGTTTCAGGACAGGGCTGGGCACCGAGGTCTCAGTGTGAGCGCAGACTCTGGGCAAATCTACACTGGTTGGATATAACATTAAAGATGCTTTTTAAAAATGTGACATCAGAGGATGCTGTAAAGCAGCAATCCATCGGCAATGGGAAATTGCATTGAGGGCTATATTACTTTTTTCAGTGTGGATCCAGCCTCAGCCAGAGAGGAGCCAGATGCTGCCTCAGACAGCCCTTCTTCAGCTAGCTCTTCTCCTCCACTGATACCCAGATCATGAAGAGCCTTGCACATTTCTGAGCAATGGGCCAGAGTTTACAGCTGCTTGGGAGGAGTCCAGAGGGAGAGGGCTAGAGAAGGAAGGAGGGGCCAGACACCAGTCCCAGCAATGTCTTCAACTAGGGCAGGTTAGATGTTGTGTTTTCACTTTTGTGAATTAAAGGTGTCTGCAATCTGCATCTTGTCCTCTTCCTGACCTGTGGATGAATCTGCATTCTTGACAGTCTGTTGACACTACGAGGGCTTTGACACTTTGCCTACTGTTGTGTTCCTGGTCCAGGTTGCTAAGCATTAGAAAAGGAGCATCTAAGGTAATGTGTGACTGCCTTTCTGCAGATTGGGATAAAGAGTTATTGAGAACATTCGAAGCTGCCTTATAACAAATCAGATCATTGGAATATCTAGGTCAGTAGTGCCCACAGTATAAGACTCTGCATTGACTGCCAATAGCTCTCAAGAGTATGCTTTGGAAAGCCACTGCCACTCGCAGCAGAAAGTATTTGGATAGATGGACCAGTGGGCTGACCTTAGTTTAAGGGAGATTTATAATACGTAACCTGGAACGCCAACCTAGAATGTTACTGTGCGACTGAGGCAAATGAAGCAAAGTATGTAGGCTGGTTACTTACAAGTCACAACAACGGGAGGACAGGCATCTGCATGCAATTTGCATTTGCTAATTTATATACAAATTCAGCAGTATCTGCCATCATTTAAATAGAAATGCAACCAACCTTAATGTGGTGGAGAAGACTGACTAGCTGGCTTGTATACCTTGTCCATCTGCTGTCCAGGTGATAACTGCTAATGGGTCATTTCAAGTCCTGCCCCCTGCTGTCCCTTCCTAAGAATTATTGTCTTTAAACTGGACCTGGACTAGACAGTGCAACAGTAAGAGGATGCCTTTAAATAGAGGACTGATTTCTGAATAGCCTTTCAAGCAGAGGGGTGTCCTCAATGAAACAGGACACCTGGCACTCCTATAAAGGTATGAGTGCTGTTCATGGTGCAGTTAACTAGAGAGAATAAGGGGCAACTGCACATAAATCACAAGAGTATCCCTCTTAAAAAGAAAACACAAAAGATAAATGAAAACATATTTGTTTCAACTTCCACGTTTTGTGTTTGATTGAGATACTATTTTTTTCCCTTGGCAAGCTCTGTAAATGTAATATTGCTTGATAACCTGATTGAAAAATTTGATCCTATTGTTTTATAAGGGGCTCCAGCCTGTCTGAGCACATTTTACCCCTGAGTAACAGTACAAGGCTTGTATTTCCCTAGGCAGTTCAAAACTTTTTGTTGTTGTTGATGTATTTGGCTGGAGCCCCAGTCTTGAGCTGCCTGGAATCCAGGAGAATTTCCCCTCCGCATGGTGAATTGTGGCTGTGAAAGGAATTCACAGCCCCTTCTGTGCTAGTTATCCATGTTTCACGATATATTTAGCTCTTGCAGAAAGTTTGTTTACCCTGCAGTATTATAGCATATGAGGTTAATGTTGTTGTTTATTAAAAAACAACAATGCCACATTGGGCTTGGGGTTCAGAGTGGCAAATTATTATTTCCTATGTCTTTTCAAAGACTGTTTTCACCGACTTCTGAAGTTTGTTTTGTTGTCTAGCTAAATACTCTGTTACCTGCCTGGAGAACACCAACGATGAAGACACAGCGATAGCTAATTAGAGAGGAATTCTAATGAAAGAAAACGTGCGTGTGTGTGTGAAAAGAAAGTAAAAACCTTAATGCAATCTGTACCATATCTTCAAATAGTAACATATAATCGCCAATGAAGAAATCTAACGCCAATCAAAACAGGCATTAGAAAAAAAGCCCAACCAACCAGCTGAAAAATACTTAGTAATCAACAGTGGGGAACCTGAGGTCAAAATCCATGTTAAAGATAGGAATGTAAGAAGCTCGCTTATACCCAGTTGACCATTGGTCCCTCTAACTCAGTACTGTCTACACTGACTGGCAGAGGCTCTCATGGTTTTAGGGAGCCTTTCCCAGCCCTCTCTGAAGATGCTAGGGATTGAACCTTGAATTTTCTGTATGCAAAGCCGATGCTGTATCTTGAGCTATGGCCCTTCACTGTAAAGATAAAGGACCAAACTGCAGAGCTGAAGTGCCTCTCAAGCATTAACACCTGGACAGTAGTCTGAGCACTGCTTCTCCTCTGTGGACCACACCATGGAGCACACAGTCTCCTTCACACGCGTACAATGAGAACATGCAATGCTTATGCAAATCTAATGCCATGTCTCTCTGTCTGGTCCTCTGGATTCTCCATAGGGCATGCCCTTCCCAGGCTCCTCCCCCTCCACAACCCAACTCTGAACCTCTATTTATTGTTTTTGCCTGTCTTGATCTATGATGATCCCACTTGCTCGCCCTGGATGTAGAAGTCGTGCAGGCCACATCCATTGATCGGTCCACTTTTGACCATGGGCCCAACCATTTTTATGTGGGTGTCAGCTGCCTTTGCTAGTTGTCAGTACTGGTTCTCTTCTCCAACCATGAAAAGTAACAGCTATAGCAACACATTGTAAAATATTATTTTAACCAGGTTGGATCACCCTGCTCTTCTTTAACAATGATTTAGGGATCGTCTCCCCACTGTGGAAGAGTGGCAGCTGACACCATATGCCCCCTGTTCAATGTGCCACGGGCAAATTTGTTGGGATCAATCATACAGAAACTAGAGGGTACCCCACCAAAATTCCACCTTACCCAAATCTTGCAGGATAAGGATTCCCACACGACCCTGAAAGTGGCTAGGTTCCTGGTCGCTGTCCTCTCCCAAAAGCGACGCCAAGGAGCGCTACAAGCTAATTAAGGCGTAGCATGCCTTTCCATCTTATAGTATTTATTGTTATAGTGGTGTTTTAGCGACTGTTTTGTTCTTTTCCCCACGGCACAAGCTGTCACTTATGTGTTGTTTTTACCTGTATGGGCCTATGGCCGTAATAAATATTATCTTATCTTATCTTATCACCATATGTGACAGGGGGAAGCTATGCCAGTTTCCTAAGTTTATGGAGGTAGTGAGACTAGTGACAGGTGGAAACCCTCCCAGATATACTGTATCATCATTAACCAGCACATTCAACCTCCCTTGTCTCTAGGTAGGGTGGGAAAAGCCACAGCACAACAATATTGAGCTGGTTGGACCAGTGATCTCAGTCAGCATAGATAGGCTCCCTATTTTATCCCTGTTGCATGTCTTGGGAACACCTCAGAACCCTGGGGTCTTTGGGGTTTCCCTCACTCCAATTCAGAACCCATAATCTCTTCAAAAAGACTCCAAAAAGGCACCATAAATAATCAACTCCCTCAGTCCTTTGGGTGGATCCAAATCCACATCTTGATATCTGCGCCATCAGTAACCATGTCTAGAATGAGATAGAAAATGGCCAAAATCCTGCTTCAGACCATTAAGCCAACACATGCTGCTTCTTTTGGCCCACTTCACTCAGCTGAGGATAATCTGGACAGGGAAACAAGTCACTCAGGTAATGTGCACCTCTGCCCTATGGGCACAATCTTCCTTCTTTAAGCTTTGCTTCTTCATTACCTATAGCCCTCCTTAATATTCAGGGATAACCTTCACATCCTTAGGCAGGGTGTAGTCTGCAAGTGATCAAAGGTGTTAAATTAAAAGCAACTGCAAAGATTCAGAACTCTGAGCAATTTCCTTGGTAGCATTTCAATTTCCTCTGTAACCACAGCAAGGAAATATCTATGCGTCTTAGAAGACCATGTGCACTTTATGACACTGTATCATTTCCACACCAAGTAAAAACAAACAAACAAACAAACAAACAAACAAACCTCAGTCCCATCTCCAGAAGTAAATAAGTCATGTCATTGTGATTGGGCCCTAACTCGTTGCTCTTCCAACAAGCTCATGCAGATCACATTGGTTTCAAAGGGGGACTCTTGTTCCCTCTCCTGCTTGGGGCTACAGCAAAGCAAACAGGGGCTTCCCCTCTGCTTTGAGTCCACTTGTTCTTTGTTGTTTTTAATCGACCACCCATCAGGGCTGAATTGCCTTGTAACTGTCACCCACATGTTCGTTTGACAGAGATAGCTACTGTTGTTAACATGAGCCTTCACATCAGCCCATTTAACTTCCCTGCATTTGACAGCTTCACAATAGCCACCTTCCATCCATAGAAAACTGTGATTTAGTAGAATAGGGGATGTGGGACAATAGTCTGATCTGTCACTCAGTCTCCTGTGAGTTTTCTTGGCATAAAGTTCTTCCACAATGCTACAGGGATGAAATACTATGGGAATTAAAGATGGCTATCAAAACACACACACACACACACACAGTTACATGTTCCAGGAGAATCTAAGGATGTCAGGGTTGTATACAAGTATGATCTTCTCAAAGTAGACCCATAGAAATTATTTCATCAAAGCTAGTCATGTCCATCAATTTTCAATGCAACCCTCAGTTGAAGAAAGATATGTACAAAAAAACCACAGGCCTTTCTTGTCAGTAAATACTTTTTGACGTGGCAATAAAAACCCCCTACATTGATTGATTTTTTTAAAAAAACACACATCCATGCCATTTTTTTAAAAAATAAACCTTATTCTTCCAAAGCAAAGATTTAGTTTTTGTTCATCTTTAGTTATTCACCCTGTAATTGTTCCACAATTGATCTATGACAACTCTAAAGTGGGAACTGTATGTCACGAGTAAATTAAACCTTTCATTGTGTTACTCGTTCCTCATTTTCCACATGTGTTGGCATGAAAATATATTGATAAATTAAGAACCTGTATGTTCTCCCTTGTGGACAATTAAAAAACTTCCAAATTATACTACGCTAGGTCATAAAATCTCACTATAAATTCCACTGTGTGCTTTGAGTAAAGCAGTTGTGGTTCATATGCAAGGATACTTCCCTTAAAATATATAAATTTGTAATTCATTAATTTAGTTCTTCTAAATTATGCAATCTCCTCCTCAGGAGAGAAAACAGTCAAACCCAGGAGGATATAACTATTTGTTCAACTTTTAAAACATTTTTATTTTCAATTTTTTTAAAAATGAAGATGCTCAATCAACTCAGTTGACAAATGGTGGGGTGCTTGTTGGTATATTTTTAAATACAACCCTATTGCAATGTGAAACAAATTATCTGAATGGGTTAATGGAAAAGGTAGATATCACACTGATAGTACATGAAAAGCAGCAGGAAAATCTACAATCTACTGTTGAAGATGGAGTGCAATCTCTCATATTGCAGATTGGTTTCATAGAATCTGCAGTCTTGCTATGAAGGGGAAATGGAGACACTGGCCTGGTTCTCATGTTACGCTAAGCCTAATCTCGGCTTACCAAGACTGCATGTGTTGTCTAAATGGGCGTTCATACTTACACTCTCTCTTCACTAACCATAACCTGTAGCACTTGGTATTCATAGCTCTTCAGGGAGCTCTGGACACACATTTGCAAAATGCAATTCAGCCATCCAAAAGTTGGAAAGCAGGTGGACACCCAGTGGTGGCTGGTGCTTATTGGGACTGGCAGAGCAGAAAGCAAAGAGTCCAACAGCAAATGGAGTCAATGATGGGCAGAGCCAACTAATTCTAATTCTTCCCATTGTCCTCACAACAGAGCTCTATAAGGGCATCACTGAAGAGGAGGAAGCTGACAGTTATTCCACCCCTTGGACTGGGTGTAAGAAGGAACGCAGGTGGAGGCAAGCCAATCGAAGACTGGAGGTTGTGGGACAGTGCCCCATTAGCTCACTGCTGCCTCTGAAACAGTCTACCTGTAATTCAGGATTCAAATGTACCATCCAAACTGATCAGTTCCTAAATACAGTGCCATCCTACCCACCATTAAAAGAGTAAGAAACTTGTCAGGCCATATTATAGTTAATGATGGCTAAACACAATAGACTTCTCTCTTCTTTGGAGCTCCTTCCCTCCATTCCATCTTTTTCTTAGAATGGTTTACATTAGAAATGATATTACATGAAAAGCTTCTATATTGTTTATGGGGAGAAAAAAGCTTCCCCTCTCAAAGGGTAGCTAACACAAAGCTTTATCTGATTTATTCAGCAATCTATATAAATCTGCTTTTATGTTTTATTTGATTCCAGCCATTAGCCTGTGCTAGGAAGTAATACTAAAATATACATCATATCAGCAATTCAGCCGACTACATCACATTAATCTACATAAATCTATACCTGTTTGCAGGGCCTGTTTCAGGCTAACCTCACAGCTCAGAAAAGAGAGGGGGGGGGAGAGAAAGAGAGAGAGAGATTACAGTAATTCCACTTGTGGGTTTTCTAGGAAAAATCAACGTTTTCCCTTAGCCACTGGCAGGAATACAAATGTTCTGAGCTTTAAAAAATCTTGTGTTTAAATTAACTGCATCATCATTAACAAGGTTTTATGTTTTCAATTTCAGAACAAGAAATTGCATATTATGACTAGTATTTCCTCTGTATGATTGATTTCAAGTTAGGGACTTGGAACGGGAAATCATTTTCGAACAGAATATACAACTGTGTCCCTTACAAAAGCTTAAGTCACTCATATTAGCCTAAAAAATAAAATAAAATGTGGGTAGGGGATTAATTCTACTTTGAAACACTGACAGAGGCCAGCTGTCAGTGTTGAATGTTTGTTTTAAAGAATTTTAATCCTTTTCTTCTTCTTTTCATGGTTGATTGTTCCCAGGTCATTTAGAGATCAGTGCCCAAAATTTGTTCGGAATCTGGAACCAGATATTCTTATTTTTACTGAGGGAATAAACTATGCAAATATATGTAATACTTAAATTTCATGTATTTATTTAAAGCTGTTTTTAGCCTCATCATTTAGCCAAAAAGGCTCCCAGAGAAGCTTATGCAATACAGTGGTACCTCGGGTTAAGCACTTAATTCGTTCCGGAGGTCTGTTCTTAACTGGAACTGTTCTTAACCTGAAGCACCACTTTAGCTAATGGGGCCTCCTGCTGCCATCGCACCGCCAGAGCACAATTTCTGTTCTCATCCTGAAGCAAAGTTCTTAACCTGGAGCACTATTTCTGGGTTAGTGGAGTCTGTAACCTGAAGCATATGTAACCTGAAGCGTATGTAACCCGAGGTACCACCATATCAGAAAGGGGGGGAAAGGAAGCCTGTGGACTCAGGTTTACAATAAAAAGGCTGGTTTTGACCTATAAAACCTAAGACAACAGCGTAAGGACACAATGACAGCCACTAGTTTCTATTTTCTCAGACACATTGATGGTATCAGAACTTGCCAGTGTGCTACTTTGTGAGATGGGTCTGGGCCTTCATTTTCCATACTTGACTACATTATCAAATCATATAGTATTTAGAGTGCCTGCACAATCCGTTTCCATTTAGTTTGGAAAAGAACAGGGCTGGGATCCAAAGAACTACATGAATGGTTCAGTTCAAGAAGTGTACTGTTCCCACTCAGATGGCTCCCCATTCAACTTTGAGAAGAGTCTCTGGAGGCAGATGATGCAGTCATATTGCAGAAGCTAAGCAATTCTGGGTCCAGTTAGTACCTGGATGGGAGACCACTTGGGAACTGTGTGTCTGGAAGGAAGGTGAGATATAAATGTTTGCTTTTTTAACTGGATAATTAAGAGGTAGGCTCTTGGCAACAGCTGAGTGACCATAAGCTTGTAAAAACAATCAATGGTTTTGAAAATCCATTCCTGAATGAGGCGCTGTGGCAGAATCAGTTTGTCGGGAGGGGAGGGGCTGCTATGCTAGCTTCCCAGCAGGTGGGGCACTGTTACATATCAGAAGAGAGAGGGACAAAGTGATGGGGTGGTCCATGAAGTGCAAACACATCAGCAGGCAGGAGTGCCAACTTGAATAAAATATTGGGAGAAGGCACGCATGGACACATCATTTGAATGACAATGCCCATCAACTTGGGTGGGCCCTGGTCCCCTCAAATATGTCAACAGCAGTGCCTGATTGGCTCCCCCAACGCAGGGTGCTCTTGTCAATGCCCCCCCCTCTTGCTAGTGAATCAGCCTTTGGCAGATTGCTGACCATGCCAATTATTGGTGCCAGCCCTGTGACACAATGTGCAACTCGGTTCCCACTAGCATTTCTTTGTGTGACAGCATAGTGAGTGCAGAATTGTATGAGAAGCATGTGTTGGCTCTGTATTTGTTCCTAAACCGAACTCATGTAAAGTCTCCTACAAGAAATGTCAAGTAGTGTCTGAACCCAGGCTCATAGTTAAGCTCTCTCCAGATCAACCACAAACTATAACCAATGTTTACAGTGTTTGCACTAAGCTAAGGTTTAGTTCCTGTGATGGCCTCCAGTGCTTGTGGATGACACTACATTTTGCCGCCCCCCCCCCCAATCCCTTGAGAGTTTAGTTTTTTTGCCCACAGAGGAAACATAAAAGCCACACTGACAGCAGTTGCGGGCTTGGCCTGCTGTAAGAAATATCTATACACATAACCTGTGATGATAGGCAATAAGCCTGAAAGCTTTCCTTACCTGCCCTGACTTCTAAGGGGGAGCTGAACTTGAACATGGATGCCTCATTGATGGTTTACTGGCATTTTTATAGCGCTATTCCATTGGAAAAGGCCTCTGTCATTATTTTCTGGGTGATATTTCAACCTCAGGTCACCAAGGTTCATAGAAAAGTCAATTAATCAACTGGTTACAGGGAGCATAAAGAACTCCTGGTAGCCATTTCCCATCCAGTGTGAAAGGAAAGGGAGAATTGATGGAAGGCTCAGGTGGTTGGCTGTTTGGCCATTCCTGATGAATCCTTCATTAGCTGCAGGATATTTCTGTATTTATTTAGTATCTGAACAATGCACTCAAGGCAGTTCACTGTTTCAAGTAATGGTTTACAATTTAATAGGCATTGGGGAGGAGTGGGGGGAAAAAATGAGGGGGGGAGGAGAAACTAAGCAGATTCAAGCCCATACGTGAGGCAGCTTGAAAAGGGAAGGGGCAGCTGGACTTGGCCAGCCCAATGGAGGGGGTCTCATGTCACCCTCTGAAGCAGCCAGATCTCTCTATTTAGCTCACTTCCTAACTACATTTGCATACTACCTATCTACCAATGAGTTTGAGACAGTCTCCAGTTGAAAATAACGTATTGCAATTTAATCGTAAAAATAATGCCTTGCAGTTTAATATAAAACTGAGAAAGAGACACTCTCGGGCATCATGCCCATCTGGAAGACAGTTTTGGGAAGGAGGAGTCAAATAAACTGAAGGAAGAGGCCTTGCTGCCTCAGCTCTCCTTTTTCATCCAGGTGGAATGGTGCAAATGAATGCAGTTCTGAGTAGGGAGGCACTATCTTGCACTTGGTCCTAGCTCAGGGCACTCTAAGTTTTCATACCAAGTGGGCCACAAGAGTACTCAACATGGAACCTTGTTGGATGAGGGGTTGTGGGGGAGTGAGGCCAAAATTTGATGCTCCCTCAGCCCTCATGCTGCCTTCTCAAAGCTCGCTAAAGTTCTGACAGGGTTGTAGAGCCCTCCCACCTTCTTCCCAAAGCTGGGAAAGCACTAACTAGGCTTTGGGAAGGAGGTAGGATGATCCTGTCAGAGCGCTCACACTTCCTTCCCAAAGCCTTGTGCCTCGCATACCTGGCTTTGGGAAGGCAGTGCAAGGATTGTGGTGTGTGTTAAATGTTGCTGAGGGCCACCCAAAAAGGCCTTGAGGGCTGCATGTGGCCCTCAGGCTGCGTGTTAGACTGCCCTCTCCTAGCTGAAGAAACAGGCAATAATTGCTCCAACCCTGACAACTAGGAGGGGACACCATACCCCACAATATGGGTTCTCTTGCCAACAATCATCATCACACGCATTATAGCTTTTATTTCTGCCATTGGCCCATTATGGGTCAATCGGGAAATTAAAGGTGAATGGAACATTTGTAGATTTTAGATATGCTCCCACAGTTTATGTGGAAAAGAAACTAGAAACATAACCACTGTGAGCATTATGAACATTATCTCTAATCCTGCTCCCTAGATATATAACCTCTGCTGGAACAGGCCAATGGCTAACCCAGTTCAGCATCCTCTTTATCACAATGGCCAAGCAGATGCCCTAATGAGAAGTTCATAAAGAGGGCCTCTCTGCACTAGGATTCTCAGCAACTGGAATTTAGAGGCACATAGCCTCTGAAAGTGGAGGTACAAAACAGCTATTGTGGCTAGGATCCACTGATAGCCTTGTCCTCCATGAATTTGTCTACTCCTAGCTTAAACAGTAAATACAATTACTAAGTATCAAGGAGGCATTTGGTAACCCCAAAGTTGCCATGGTTCAGATCCAGACTATGTAGGTAGAGAAGGAACAGACCTACAAGTTAGATTTGTTTATAATTTTTTTTAAAGCAATGATAAATACAAATTTTCCTACTAAAATTAGGTTTTTCTATTCAAAATGAATTTTTTTTTAAAAAAAATATAAATATTGTTATTCTGAAAGAAGAACTTGGTTGATATTAAACATTCTGAATGTAGGTAACCAAGACAACAACACATTCAGCACTGTATTGTGCAGGATGTAGGTCAAGGGTAGAACACCTGCTTTGCATGCAGAAGGTCCCAGGTTGAATCTCTACAACCTCCGGATAATCCCCTGGAGAGCCACTGGCAGTCTACGCAGCTAGATGAACCATTGGTCTAAGCTTTCTATGTTCCAAGGACATTGTAAGCTTAGTATAAATCAGTACAGTGGTACCTCGGGTTACAGACGCTTCAGGTTACAGACGCTTCAGGTTACAGACTCCATTAACCCAGAAATAGTACCTCGGGTTAAGAACTTTGCTTCGGGATGAGAACAGAAATTGCGCGGCGGCAGCACGGCAGCAGCGGGAGGCCCCATTAGCTAAAGTGGTACCTCAGGTTAAGAACAGTTTCAGGTTAAGAACGGACCTCTGGAACGAATTAAGTTCTTCACCCGAGGTACCACTGTACATCTAAAAAAATCATGAAGTATCCAGTATCCCCTAATACACAGTGTAAACAATACTCTATTTATTTGTAAATTAGCATGAGTTAGTGATAAGAATTGCATTATTGCTTAAGAAATACATGAAGATGTTTCAGTGGCACATGATTTAAAGCAATGATTTCACAAAACAGCCTTGTGCACGTCTACTCAGAAGTATGGCTCAAGTGGGTATATGATTGCAGCCTCATTCATGGAATTAAATTGCCTTGATTTTAAATCATTCTGCCCTACTTGAGATACGCCTTAGTTAAAACTGGAATATTGGAAAGTTATAACAAAAATTGTCCCAGGATTCTCCAAGGTATACTGAGCATTAATTTCATAGTGTCATTCCTGGAGAAATTAGGGAACCTGTACATAAATATTATCAAATGGGTTTGTGGTTTTCAGACTGAGTAATTTTCTACGGAAAGAAGCTGCATTGCCTGAATTTTAGTGCCACCAGAGGCAGCCATTCTCTTCTCCACCCCCTGCCATCTCAAGAATGGGTTTGCAATTTGCTATTAACAATTACAGTGGGGGTCTAATAAAAGGGAAAAAAATAACTTTATGCATCTGTCTGCATTATACAAACTAAGTACAGTATATTCAGAATATGGAGCCACTTTAGAATTCAGTATCTCCTGCAGCCTGAGTGCAGTGGGAGAAAGAGCGACTCTATTGGTTTGTGCACTGAAATACAGTAAGTGGAGAGGAGAAAGATCTGAATGCCAAGATTTCATTGTGGAAAGTCTAAATGTCATGGAGTTTGCAGGTTTCAGAACATTGTCCATTCATAGTCCATTGTCTCCATTCTCACCAACTGGGCATGGCCCATCCTTCCCCCTCACAGAGACCACCAGTTCCACCTGCCCTGTGAAGAGGAGCATCTAAGGCAGGGGGAGAGATGGTATCAGCTGAGGCCTCATCAGCCTATCTGCTGTGGCTGGAAAAACAAGAAGCCAGCAGGTTCCAGATTGGAAGGACCCGTCTTGCAAGGTCAGCAACTTCATACTGCATTGGGGTCCTTCCCAGGAAGGTTGGGCAACCATGTTACCCCCACCCCCAAGGGGCTGACACATCTCTGGGCAGAGGTGTTGCATGCTGACAAGGTTTGGCTCTTGTCAGCAACTGTACCATTAGCATTTGCCACTAAATGCAGCTTCTGGATCCAGCACAAGGGGATTTTCCCAATTTGTAGCTCCATCACTTTGGGGGGAATCCTATGGCAAGATAAGCCAGGATAAGCAGTTTAGGATGCAGTAGACATTCAGTCATTCAGTTCAATCCTCAGCTCATCTGGGTACATGGTGGCATAACTTGCTCATCCTGGCTCAGCCAAGGCTTAATCAGCTGAGCCAAAATTGGCTCAGCCAAGGCCAGTGGAAGTCCCCAAGGTGGAGCATTCCATTTTGGTGGCAGGTTTAGAGAGGAGGCACTTAAGCTGGAGCCTAAACCCATTTAGCTTGGTCATGTGACCTGGAGATCCAATGTAAAGCACTACATTAAAGACTTGGTTTCCCTCTGCCAGGCTTTAGTAGAGCTGTAGCCCCGCTGCTGAACAGGGTTTGGATCTGGTGTAGCTTTTACACCAGCTCACCTTACACCAGCTTGCTTTACGCCAGCTTCTTGTGTATAGAATTGCTTTTTTAGCGACAAGTCTACCCTACTTCCCTTCTCCCACACACCTTCGTAAGCCTCATTTTCAAGGGATCCATTCCCCCCCCCCCTCAGTGGACCTATTCCCACCCCACCCTCCACAGGTGACATTGCTTACTGGCCAAGTTTATGCTGTTTTATCTTTGCACTTAATGGAATTCTTAGCATTGCACAGAGGGTCATAAATACAATAGCACTCTTAGTCCTAAAAGCTAGCACAATGCGTATTATTACAGAGCACCGCAAAGCTAGACATTACTCTGACATTAGGTATCTTCATGTTAGGCTCATATTGATTTCTACACTCCTGTGCTGTTGAGCAGGGATCAGGGATGCCACTCAGGGATTTAAATTATATACTGTGGCTCTACTACAGGACAACGTTAAGAGATCTTAAAATCATCCTGCTAGTGCAGCCTTCTCCCCCTCACGCCCCCCCCCCCCATGGATCTTGTACCAGTGGAGTTCTTTGAGGTTCTGGTTAGGTTCACTGATTATGGTTTCACATCCATTATGAGATCCCATGATTTCTACCCTATTAGCCATTTCATAGGAAGCTGCCTTATACCAGGGCAGACAATTCTTCCATACAGATCAGAACTGTCTATGGACTTTTTCACAGCTCTGTTTGCCCTGCCGCTTCTCCCCAGGGAAACCCAATCTTTAGTACTGAATTGGAGCCAACAACAATCAGGTTTTCTGCAGAGCGCCATTTGTTCTGATTCAGCACTCAGGAGCAGATTTTCCCGGGGCAAGCAGTGGGGCAAAGTGCCTGGACCTATGTCCAGAAAACTGCTTGGAAATGTGCTTTCTAGGCACACGACAAGTGGAGGTATGGACGAGCCCTGTGATGACTGACAGCAGTCAGAGGTCTAGGACAAGGCTCTTTCATGTTACCAACTACCTGGTTTATTTATTTTTTAAGTTGGAAATGCCAGAGATTGAACATGGGACCTTTTTCCTGCAATGCATACATTGTAAGAGGATTGGAAAAAGTATTGGGGGACAAGGCTATCCATGGCAACAAGCCATAATGGCTATGCTCTGCTTCTATGGTTGGAGCAGTAGTGCTACTGAATACCAGATGCTGGAAGCCCCAGGAAGGGAGAGCGCTTTTGTGTTTTGGTCCTGCTTACAGGTTTCTCCATAGGCATCTGGTTAGCCACTCTGAGAACAGGATGCTGGACTAGATGGGCCCTGATTCAGCAGGATCTTCTGATGTTCCTAATCTAACACTTGAGGTATGGTCACTTCTCTTGATTCTGCACCATTACACATGACCAGATAAGAAGCTCAATGAGTGAGGAGTGTGACAAAGTGCTTGTTTGATGGTTTGCCATGTGGCAACATGGATCTTTCATCCGCAGAATATTCTGCAGTCCAAGGCACGAAGAAGAGTTGGATTTGATATCCCGCTTTATCACTACCCTAAGGAGTCTCAAAGCAGCTCACATTCTCCTTTCCCTTCCTCCTCCACAACAAACACTCTGTGAGGTGAGTGGGGCTGAGAGACTTCAAAGAAGTGTGACTGGCCCAAGGTCACCCAGCAGCTGCATGTGGAGGAGTGGGGAATCAAACCCAGTTCACCAGATTACGAGACTACCGCTCTTAACTACTACACCACACTGGCTCTCTGTGGTGGAGACAAGATGCTGCCCCCCTTGCCCAGTTCCATTTTAAGTAGCTGATCAGGCTGGCCCCTGAAACTTACTTCAACACTGCTGATGCGACAGTGTTCTCCTGATAGCAGAGGGCACAGGGCAGACTTTGTGGGCAACATAGCTCTGTCTTCCATTAGCACAACTCATTCACCTCATGCAGCTTCCTCACTCTGTCTAATGGTAGGGCTGGCCCTGAAGTGTTAGTTGACTGGAAACAACTGGCCTAGAAATGTTCACACTGATAAAGCAATTTGTCCAATCAATACATGTACCTGGTTGTTTTTTTCAGACTCCTCCTTTTAAATTATGTCTGAGTGACATTAGCAGAACATTCCACAACAAATGCAAATGCTTAGAAATATTGTATTACCGCTTGATAGAAGGACGGGTAAGCAACATAAACAGTTAACTACTGCTATGCGCACTAGTTCATTCTATTAATGCCCTTGCTTTTGATTGTCTTCCCTAACGAAGTATGTCTTTCATCAGGCAGTTAGCACAGTTTCTAGGTGTGGGTTTGAGGAGAGGGGACAGGATTATTGATCCAATAGATTGCAATAGCTCTTTCTGAGCCATTCCCATCAATCATTTCAATGCATATTCAATGAGCTTTAATCTGCAAATTTGTCACATTTGGAAGTCATTATTCTTTAATGGATTTATTGTTTGTGTTTTTAAATATGATGCATTAATTCTGCTTTGTTCACTGCATGCTTAGTCACTTTTAGTGAGGGGGAAAAATAGAGTATAAGGCAGACGTCAGCTGTGTCTGCTAGGTTGCAGGATAAGCCCTGCCTCATGACCAAGCATTTAGTCTGCTGAGACTAGGGGCCCCTCCAGCTTTGTTCATGAAGATTAATGCTCATGGTGGTATTGGGACAACTATATATGATGCTGCTTTCATTACTGCTTGCACCAGGGGAGGCAGGCATACTGCTTCATCTCCAGTTGGTACACTCTTGCTTTTGTTGCCCCTCCAGACAGCAATAATTCAGTAACATTGGGGAAGCATCACAGAACAACTAAAAAATTAGAGTGATGTGTGGATGGTCCACTATAAATCCACCACTAATGTACAATTAGGCCTCATTCACAGTGTGCATTTAAGGCACTTTAAACATAATTCTCAGAGTAGTATAACAGTCATTGCCCCTTCCGAGGGAACTCTGCTGGTTGTAGCTCTGTGAGGGTAATAAGAGTCTTCTGACAACTCTCAGCACCCTTAACAAACTACAGCTCCCATAATTCTTTGGGAGAAGACATGGATGTTTAATGTGGTATCATAGTGCTTTAAATGTATGGGTTGAATTTGGCTCTACTGCATCCATGGCATGTTGCAGAATTCCTCCCCAACACCCCCTCCCCCCAAAAAACCCCAGTTTGGAGGGCTCCGAAAACCAAACCCTTTGCATCCAGACTCTATAAAACCCCAGCAGAAGTCACTTTTACAATACTATTTTGTTGTTGTTGTTAATTCAACACAGAGTACACAACCAGCTTATCAGGCTTGTGACAATCTCTAACAAGTTCGCATTGCACATAAGCTTAGCCTGCGCCTTCTCAGTTTTTCCAGGCCTATTCCAGTTAGCTGTGGATTCGTTAAATGGCACCATTTCCCAAGGATAAAAAGGGATTAGTCCACTGGGCCCAAAGCACAATAAGATCCGACAAAAACAAATATTTTTAACGACACAGATCTCCTTTATGATGCTAGTCTGTTAACTTGGTGCTTATGGAGTTTGGAAAATGGCACCTTAGTGGTTTATCTTTCATAGTTTCCTATAATGTGTTTACAAAGTCCCTGTTACTGCTATATGCTTATATATTTTGATAAACGGCACATGCCACCGTAGTGTGTCTTTGGAGAGTTCACTACTCTTCTTGTTGTTATTTAGCTTTGTTCTTGGCACAGAACCCTCTCCCCACTGGCCCCTATTCCTGTGGTCGGTAGGCAATGATTGCAGAATTAAAGGCCAGGTGAGCAAAATGGTCACATTCCAAGAAATGCAATTAACCAATTTTATTTCTTATTAAAACTTGGAAGTGTGCTTTCACTTCATGTACTACTGCTTGCAGGAGAGGGTACCATTGGCTTTGTCAAAAACTGAGAGCCACTATAGTGTAGTGGTTAGAGTGTTGCACTAAGATTTGCAAGACCTGAATTCAAATCCCCACTCAACCATGAGGCTCATTGGGCGACCAGTCACTCACTTTTGGCATAGCATGGGGAAGAAGGAGAACCATGCATACCATCTTCAGCTCCTTGGAGGAAAGGTAGGATATAAATGTAATACATAAAAATAAATAAACAGAAAAAGAGATTAATTGGGCAGAACTGCCCACAGAACACAGAATGTGCGATTTTGGAAATAGCTGTGCCAGATTGCAGTACTAATCCCAATTTTTGCCAAAAGGCAAAGAAAAACGAGACAACTCCAGTTTTGTTTATTGATTATGGATGAAGGTCACTCACTTTAGCCAAGGGTCCGTGGAGCAGTTGCTGACTGCACCTCCCTTCCTACTCCTTGGAGACTGACCTTATGCATGGATGGTGGTGGGCTTCAAAGGGCACTTTTGGCCATGATGGGCTATTAAGATGGGAGCACCTGACATAGGACCCAAAACATCAAAGGCTACAATGGTGATCTTTGAATGTATCCAGAACACATTCTAATCTGACATAGGTATATCTAATAAGGAATGTCTATGTGTTTACACCCACCCACACCCACCCACAAATATGGAAGCAATCAAATAACCATTTTTCTTTAGAATTACTTACTTTTAGGATGCTTCCTCTCTTCGGCAATTTACAGACTTCCTCTTTAAATTACACAGATAGCCCCTCCTCCAGCTGATGACATCATAATGTCAACAGCTCACATTTTATAGAAGTCTGTCAACCCCCAGATAAGCTGGTGGTTTCTGAAGGCTTTTGTATATGTCACAACTTTCTCCTTTCACCACCACACAGGTAAGGGGGAACCAAGCTGTGAGTACCACAATATCCATGTGATGTGAATGCCATCAGTGTGCAGGTTTTATAAAAATGTAAACAAACAACAGCCAGGAGTGAGGGGAGGAAGCAGCACCAGGAGGACATGAAGTGGGATGGGGGAGATTAACTTTTCCCTCTGCAGAGATCCCATATGTCATCCCTTTAAATTCCTATTTGCTTAGAGAAGTAAGACTCCATTGCTGGCCATGGAAGCTCCAGCCTGGACCCAGAGGGAGCATTTTCACTAGGAAACATGTCAGAAGTGGAAGGGGTTAAGCACCACCCAACTGGGTTCTGAAACTACTGTTTACATGAAACATGCACAACAACTGCATTTGTCCAATTACCAATGAAATTAGGAATTATTGACTAGAAGTTTCATACAACTTGAGATTTCCTTCTAATATTAGTGGCAAATTTCCTCCCTGCCTAACGACTCTCAGCACTCTTAACAAACTACAGTTCCCAGGATTTTTTAATATACAGTTTAAATCAGTATGATTTTTCCTTTAAAAGTATAGCACAGGTGGGGAGCCTCAACAAATAAATCTCTTCAAAAGATAAAATCTTTCATTCTTCCATTTCTCCCCCCCCCTTCCGTTTGTCCTTTCTTTTTTATATATATACAAGTAAAGGGGAAAAGCAGATTATTTCAATTAAGGAGCAGTCTTTGACAATGGTAAGCAATCTTTCTCCAGAGTTCAAAGCAACACTTGCAGTTTTAAGTTTCTTTTAGGCATATCTGTCAGGATCTAATTTTCAAGGCACAGTTGCCATGGCAGCTTCTTTGAATTTTAATCTAGCACTAAAGGTCAAGACAGGTCAACAGCTTCAGTTCCTCTTCAATATTAGAATAAAGACACACATACACCCTGCAACAGCCTATACAACTTCTAACCTTAAAGGAATCCATGGGGGACACCCCAAGATTCTAAAATGAAGGCTACGTAGAAAGTTTATGATTTATACAAAACCCTCAAATTCGTCTGGTACTATTGAAATCAAAGCTGAAATCAAACGTGGAGAGATGCTTCTCTTAAACGGAGTTAAGGACAGTGGTGCCTTTGGAAATTACTTTAATGTCTAGCTCTGGAGAAATAACTCTGTAAAATCTAATTGTTTTCTCAAATTTTATTCTATTAGTTTAGCAGTGTAAGTGATAACTGTATTATCCTATCCAATTGACTTTTAAAGATTACGAATAGTCTCCCCACCCCCTCATTCCTAGATTGTGGGTGAGTTACTTTACTCATGGTGAGAGCAATGACGGGGGGGGGGGGGAGTCTGGAGGGTCTGCATTTCATATGCAGATCTTAGGCTGCAAGTGGTTTAAGATTTTGGATAACAAAAGCTTAAGCCTGTTGTTGCTTTTCATTAACCTGCATGTTTGCATCATGCTACCACATGGCAGCAGCAATGTTTGTATACACTGGAGGAGGACGGGGGGGGGGGAGAATTTTTTATCCACTTCTCATTGGAAGGTGAACCTCCCTAATTTTCACTTTCCAAAATAATACATAAGATGAAGCCATCCTTTGAAAGCCTCACTGCTCTGAATTTTGCAATGCAGTTCACCGGCCAAGTCATGTGTACAAAAATTTAGATACTGGGGTAAAGTGTCCATGAAAATGCACATACCAGTGGAAACAGCATAAAACTGCATTGAAAAAAATATGTATATTGGGCAAAATTGGCATACAAACATATATATGAAGTGCACAAAATATATGCACAAAAATATTAATAAAATTTCATGAGGTTTTTTTAAAAAAATAAAAATAATAATTAGAATAATAGAATTGTAGCATTGGAGATCACAAGGGTTACCTAGTCCAACCCCCTGCAATGCAGGAATCTTTTGCTCAATGTGGGGCTCAAACTCAGAACCCTAAGATTAAAAGTCACATGCTCTACTGACTGAGCTATTCTGGCTTATTAACTGGTGTGAAAATGTGGAGAACTGATCTTAAGAGTCCACCTGCACTATACATTAAAACAGTGTCATGGCTCCCCCTAAACAAAATCGCAGGAACTATAGTTTGTTAAGGGTGCTGAGAATTGGTAGAAGATTCCTATTTGCCACTATTCAAGAGGAAAAGAGGGATTGATTCTTAAAGCACTCTGGGAATTGCAGCTCTGTGAGTAGAATAGGGATCTCCCATTTTAGCAAAAATTAAAGTAATATTGATGCTAACATGTACAAAATAGCAGATGAGTACAATAAACTAAGAAAAGGCCAAGGACTAACACCCTACACAAATCTGGAGTGAAGTCTGTAAGGCAGTTGGATGGCACCTTGTATGCCTCCTTCCGGCAATTCCTGTAGCCAAGCTGTTGCAAATTAATTTCTTTGCTTTTCTTTGGGTGACAGCAGTGGGGCCAATAGGGGGCACTTGCCATCTGGGTAGCCCAGGACCTCCATACTCGCTGCCCAGGCTTGCACCCTAGGGAAGTTATTTCAGCGTTGCAAATGCAGCAAAAACAACACGGAAGGCAGAAGCTATGAGTTCTCCCCTATATCCACAGGCACTATATCTCTCCAGTGGTTAGACTTTACCCCTGAAGACACACTCTTCCATTGTGGCCCAAGACAGATGAATGCCAACAATAAACCACAAATAATACCAGCAAAGGCCACTGAATGAATAAAAGGTAGCAATTCGATTATTTATTCATCCTCCTCCCCAAAAGTATGCTTTTAGGATTATCAGGAATGATCTTTTCCTGAAAGGAAGAAAGATGTATAAAAGATAACTGATGCAATAAGAGATTAATCACTGCCACCCATCCATATTCTTCAACTGGTGTTTTGAAGAAGAACGAAATGAGCTGCAACTGTATGAACTGTATGAATGCTTACATCGTGGCCCTAGCTTGTATTCATTTTGTGGCCTTGGCCTGCATTATATGTAGTTAAACTGCATCATTCCATTATTCTGTACATGGCTGCATAAATATTAGTTTTACCATTGCTAAATGGGATTCCTGTTACTTGGTCTCTCTATTGACTAGAAAACTGAACAGAAGCACTCCACACTACAATATTTTGTTGTTGCAGGGCCCACATGTTACATTTGACATTGCTGCTTTCTTCACTGAAATTCAAGGTGACAAACTACTTGACATACCAAGGAGGGATGGAGGAAAAATCCATGCTTTCTGAAACAATGTGCAGACTAAAACACAGCTATCTTTTTAAATTTGTGATGCAGTTCTCTAACCAATGTTTACAAAAATGCATATAGCAAAGTGAAATGTGCACAAATATGAAGATGATATTAGTCAAAATAACATACAAAATACATTA
This sequence comes from Podarcis muralis, assembly GCF_964188315.1. Taxonomy (NCBI): domain Eukaryota; kingdom Metazoa; phylum Chordata; class Lepidosauria; order Squamata; family Lacertidae; genus Podarcis; species Podarcis muralis. Next base: position 42,670,528 of record NC_135673.1, read on the forward strand.
TATTGGGGGGAAATGACCCCAAAGATGTGTACATTACTCAAAAGTGCCCATACAAATGAAATTAACGGGAGAAATTTGCAATAAAATGCTGATGAATTTTCGTGAGGATTTTTTTTGTTTTTAACTAATTGACAAATTGCTGCAAAATGTGGGGAACTAAATCTAAGATTTGAAAATAAGAAACTGGACAGACCTTTCCATTCCTAGTATCAAGTGGTTTTTCATGCAAAAACTGACCAGACTCAGATCTGCTTAGCTTTGGCAAGTTTGCAGCATTATGTGCCGTTGGTCTATAATTTAGGGACACTTAAGTAGCACTCTCTTCCTTTTCATCTCTCTGTTTCAGTGTGTGAGCTGAAAGTGGCAGCATATGAGCAAGAAGCATCTAGGGTTGAGCAATGACTCCAGCACACTGGTGATATGCGGTCACATCAGAGGAGCTCCATTGCCATCCCTCAACATGTTATAGGCACCTTTCCTCTAACCAATGCCACACACACCCAACTGCTACATCAGCTCAGTCTCACAAGAATCAAATGGCTGTCTCTCCTGAAATTGTAACACAATGGGATCAGCTCTGCTCTGCTGTTTTTAAACCTGTCCTACCAAACCCTGAATTTCTGAGTTCAATAGGGGTACTCCTAGACTGTCACTATCTTGTGGGAGGAATGCAAGCATATGCTGCAAATTTAGATTTGCACAATTAATGTGGATTAATGCACTTTATCTTTCTAGCACAACAAATCTACTTTATATTTAAAAAGAGCTCATTTTCAAATCAGGAAAGTGATGTGCAAATAACTGCAAAGTATAGGATGAACAGATGATTAACAGGAAGATGCAGAAAAACCCACTAGTAAATCAGGTTGGGTGTTCATTGTTGTATAACCGCCCCACAAACAAATCAGAATGAATGCTCAATAAAGATAATCTAACCTCCACATAAACTTTGTGCAAATAGATCAGGATGAATGCTCAATAAAACAGGTTGTCTGGAGGAGCCCTGCCTTCTTTAGAGAAGGAAGGAAGAAATGGGGGGGGGGGGAAACAGCACCTCATTATATTTTAGCTTCTGAGGCAACTGGGTACCAAAAGCACTATGTAGCCATGTGTGTACTGATATTCAAAATGGAGAGGTAATGGCTGAACCAATTCGTGAAATTCTTTTTCAATAGTACATCAAAGGCCCCACACTTACATTTTTTTCTTATGGTTGGGCTGCTTGTTCCTGCCTCCTTTAAAGTACCAATTAGGCCTGAGATGCGCATGCAAATTATTCAGCACCGGGTCATTAAAATATAACCAAATTAAATTTCCATTGTCACAGAATCTTTTAAAGTAATTTATAAACATGTCAAGAGTAGGCTGCTTATTAGACCGGGCTAGCAAATATTTTATTCTGACGGGGAGGTTAAGATGCATGTGAGTCATTTGAATAATGAAAACAAATTAAAAGATTCATTTGTAAATTATTTTGAAGAATAGCCTCATCTGCAGGGGCACACCAATCTTAATTATTTGTCTGCATTAAATATAATCTGAATTGTCTATTATTAACGCTGCACTGAACGCTCGTCTGTGAATATTTTCTGTGTGATAGGTATGCTTTCAAAAGAGACAACCCCTCCCAGTCCTTCTACATCTCCGAATGTTCACCTCCCCCCCCACATTTCACAATACATACTTCTGCTGTGTTGTCACCCTCTCCACCTTTTCTCTCTGTCAATCAGTATAAGATTCCAGCCAATCAGGGGTCATAGAATGAATCTGATGGTATCAAGGTGCTGCATAATTAATCAGATATGCTTATATGACAGCATCACTGAGGGAGAATGGAGGAAACTGGAACACAGAAAACTGCCTTATAGTGAGTCCAGACCCTTGCCCATCCAGCTCAGAATTGCCTGCACTGATTAGTGGCACCTCTCTAGAGTCAATCACAGCCCTACAGGAAGATGCTGAGGCTTGAACCTGGGACTTCCTGCATGAAAAGCAGTTGCTCTGCCACTGAATTTACTGCCCTTCCCCCAATTGATAAGGCAAAGTTTCCAGTTAGATCACCTACTTTCCCCACTGTATCAGCTAACACTTTCAGGACCTTTTACCGCCTCCCTGCTCCCAAATCACAAAACGTATCACCTGGTTTGGCCCAAAGATGCACTACCACAAATGCGACGTGTTTCACTACAGCCCATCAATTTATGTCCATCAATGTTTTGCCAGCATTTATGAACCCTGCCCCACCTGATACTGAGCCTTTTCATTTCAAGGTTTTCAGCACAGCTGTTTCAGTACTGAGACTGACCTTTCCTTCTTCTTCGCAAAGTACCTGTGGATTAGTTATTAGACCTGGAGCAGGAGACCAGCTACGTTTGTCCATCCTGGATTTTATAGGCATTGTGACTTTGCTGCTCAGTTGATCTTTCATGGTATTTTATCTATTGTGCCTTTGCTGGTTTTTTAAATTAATCATAGACTAGCAATGATTTGTTGTAATTGCTGGGAGTGATTTTCTGTTTAATTACTACTTGCTGATATTCTGAGTTTTAATTTTATCATGTAATTTTTATTTTTCAAATGGATGGTTGGATGTTACCTTATTTAAGTCATATATTTTTATAGCCCAACTTTTCATTATCACTTATTTGTACTGGACTGGATTGTCATAGAATGTGTGACCTTTATTGTATATTTGCTAAATCTATGACTGCCTTGTGTACAGCAATGTATAAGGTGGTATACGAATTGGAAACAAAATTAAATCAACACATTCAACTGCCTGTCATCAAATGTCACAAAACCAATTGATGCATATGTATGTGTGAACCAGCCTTTGAACTGTGCTCATGATGAGACAATGCACAGAACCCAGCATAATGGATCCAAAACTATAGTTGCACATCAAGCCAATGCAATACTATTTGTCCATCTAGCTCAGTATGACTTTCTCTGACAGTGATTCTCCAAGTTCTTAGGCAGGGACGTGATGAATGTTGGAAGATTCAGAACACATAAAAGAAGCTACTTCTTCAAACAGCACATAAACTATGAAACTATGTAGGCAGTGATGGCCACCAGTATGGATGGTTTTAAAAGAGGTTTAGACAATTTCATGGAGGATAAGGCTATCAATATGTACTAGCCGTTATGTCTATGTTCCATCTCCATGGCTGGAGTCTGGATGTCACTTAATACCAGTTGCTGGGCATCACAGAAGGGGAGACTGCTGTTGCCCTCAAGTCCAGCCTGTGGGCCTCCCTTGGGTATCTCTGATTCAACAGGGATTATGTTCCTGGAACAATTTTTTGAATGCTCCACTGTTGGTGCCATTATGACTCTGAACACCAGCTGCTGGGATTCACAAGTGGAGAGAGTGATGCTGCACTCAGGTTCTGCTTGCAAACTTCCCATAGGCACCTGGTTGGCCACTGTGAGAACAGGATGGGCCACTGGTCTGATTCAGCAGGCTTTGCATATTTTCATCTACTGCTAGCTTAAGTGAAAATGTCTTGGGTTGACCATGTGGCCATCTGCAGGTAAACCACATGATCTAACACTTAACTGTGGCCCCTCCCATCTATTTCCTAATGCTAGAAAATGAAAAAGTAACATGTTTCCAATAAAAATAATAATTAGAAAATATAGGCGTGCTCATGCCTCTTTATGACTGCAAAGAGTTCAAAACTTGGGGGAGTTGGAGAGGAATTCAAATGCCACCACTGACAAGATTGCGTTGTTTAATGTTCCTTGTCAACTTTGAGAGAACACAACTGCATTTTGATTTGAATGTTCTGAAGAGCAATATTGACTGTTGTCACATTACCCAATATGAAAAGCTTGCTGTGAAAACCCTCTTGATGCCTGATTGCTCTTCATAAGGGGTTCCTGCTGGTTCATTTCAAAGAATGAATTACCTTTAATTCATAGCATGAAGACATTGCCAGTTTTTGTGTGTGTTTTGTTTTCTGTGCTCCCAGGTGGCTCCTTTTGATGTGGCAGAGAAGTTCCAAAAAGATAAGATGAAACACTCTTCAAGAGTAGCTAGATATCATGAAGTGTGTTTCCTTTTTCAAACAGACTTCCAAGAAGTATACTCATAGTCTTTGGGGTTAGGAATCTAGTGGCAATTATCACTGAAAGCACCAATCTTGTAATAATATGGTAACTTCTAGCTCAGTAATGGCCCCTTGCTTATTTTTCATTGTTTTGAGCTCTTTAAAGACACTGTTTTGATTGGGGTTTGTTAAAGTGTTGACGCAGCTGAGTTTCGTTCAAGACATAAATCTGTTGATGTAAGATGAGACTAAGACGCTGCTAAGATTCAGTATGCAAATGACCTTTGCACATTTCAATATATAGTATTAACTGGTTCTGACCTCACAATAACCCATGGTTTACCATGATGAGAGCAAGCCACAGGGAATCTCAGGCATGCACACTCTCAATGTTCCTCTTCTCCCCCACTGTGGCCACGAAGGAAAGAATGAAAACTTCCACTTACATTTTTAAAAAACTTTGTTTTTCAGTTTCTGAAAATGCTTATACCAATCGCCATATAATCCCCCCCAAGAAACATTCCATGCATATACAGTGGTACCTCGGGTTAAGAACTTAATTCGTTCTGGAGGTCTGTTCTTAACCTGAAACTGTTCTTAACCTGAGGTACCACTTTAGCTAAGGGGGCCTCCTGCTGCTGCCGCGCCACCAGAGCACGATTTCTGTTCTCATCCTGAAGCAAAGTTCTTAACCCGAGGTACTATTTCTGGGTTAGCGGAGTCTGTAACCTGAAGCGTATGTAACCTGAAGCGTCTGTAACCTGAGGTACCACTGTACAAGGCAAATGAAACTGCCAAACATTAAGCAAGTTTGTACAATAGTTTAGGAGTTCACTAAATAAATTAAGTGCTTTCTACTATCCATTTTAACAGATTGTCCCATAATGAGCAGTAGGTCACTTCCATTTTTTGTTTAACACATCTTAGCATATTACCGTAAACTGTGGTTAATCTTAACTCCAGATTATTGAAAAAAGCCATCTGATTCATATCCCATGGTTTGAAACTGGCTGGCTTCAAACAAACTATTGCTAAGATTAACCATAGTTGTTGGATACGTATGAAAAGACAAGCTGCAGTTAATTAAAAATGGAAGCAAAGGGTTTCAATCTCCTCCTTGCAACTTTGCTGGAAGAGGAGGGGAAAGGGGGAGCGTGCTGGCCCAAAGCTCACTGTGGGTCATTCATGTCATGATAAACCATGGCTATCTTGACATATTCATTTATAATCCTAAGAGGGCTTTAAAAACAAATCTTTGCAGACATGGGGCTCAAGAGTATATAAACATTAATATGACATTTGCTTGCAAATTTCTTTTCTTTTCCTGTTTGCATTGAGCTACAATGCTGTCTGCACCTATTCATTGCTGTCATCACCAACTTGTACCCAACCGCATAATGATATGCATTTGCCCCAGTTGAAGATTGCTATGATTTTGTACCCATCTAAATCCTTTGCTAAATATTATTTTGGAACTTAGGAGCACTTTCTTCGTTTACTTGGGCTTTTGCCTTGATTCTGTGAAACTGCCAGTCTCACAATACACTTCTGCTGATCTTTGGACATGTAGATGAATCATGGGATGTTGTCATGCCATTAAAGTATAATGTGTGAGCCTGTTTTAAAAAGGAACCGGTGAACCCAGCGAGAACCATCTGCTTGCAATCTGGTGGTTGGTTTTTCCTTTAACACACCCAGGATTGTAAGGACACTTGAGTGCCTTAAATATGTATCTTGAAATTGTTACTGAGGCTGTGCTGTCCTCAAAATCACTAGTGCTTTTCTGGTTGTGAGCTGTTGGCCTGGATCCACTTGGAATCCACCCAGGGCCCATTTTAAATGAAGGACATCATGTTCTGTTTGTCATATTACTGAGCAGTCTTGAGGACTTCCCTTAAAAGCCAGTTAGAAGTAAAACGAGGAAGTGAAGAGTCATAAAAGGGATCCTTGTCATCAAATAACATTTTGAACTCACTCTATTAACACACTATTAAAAGGTCCTGGCTCATGGGCTAGGGAAGCTACTGAGAATGATTAAAGACTTGGAAAGGCAATGTTTGAGGATGCACACCAAATCCATCTCTTATTATTTGAAACAACCTGGCCAATTCCTTTCAAACCACCATTTCACCAGTTCCTGGAAACTGCAGGAAAGGACAGTGCTCTTACACTCAGGTTCTGCTTGCAAGCTTCCCATAGACATCTGGCTGGCTTCTGTCAGAGCAGAATGCTGGACTACATGGGCCACTGGCCTGGTCCAGAAAGATTTCCTTGTCTTTTCATGTACATTTAGAACTGCCCCTCCCCAAATGCATCCATGATGCCACTTCTTTTCATTCTCTAAACCCCTGACACACCTCTCCTTTTTCTTTGAAAGCTTTGGTACAATCTCTTGGTACCTATTCCCTGCATTAGGGTTGAGGGACCTATGGCCCTCGAAATGTAGCTGCATCTCCTATCATCCCTGGACATTGGCCATGATGGCTGGGGCTGATGGGACTTGGAGTCCAACAATATCTGAAGGGCCACAGGTTTTCCAAACCATTACTCTGCTCCAGGTAGTAAGAGTCACCAAATATGTAGGAAGTTCCACATTTTAGGATAAATGCAAACATTGAAATAAAATATACATTTAAATGTGTGTGTGTGTGTGTGTGTGTGCGCGCACACACACACAAGCACCCCCCTCCAGATTAAAGCTGAAATGTGATCAAATGGATGGGGTCACATATGTGAAACAGACACAAACTGGGGGTGGTGGTGGTGGATATTCTGGTCACCTAAGATGGCCTCCATAAAACATCGTAAACCAGGTGTTGGGAAACTTTGGTCCTTCAGCTATTACTGAACTACAACTCCCATCAGCCCTAGAAAGCATAACCAAAGATCAGGGATGATGGTAGCAGAAGTTCAGAAAAATCTGGAGATTCAAAGGTTCATCGCATCTTCTATAAACACCCCTCCCCGCTTCTTCAAAACTGGCTCAACTATATATCCATAGGACCCAGGGGCAGGAAGCAACAGCAAAGGTTTTGTAGATCTTCCTTTGGAAAGTAAAAATAAAAGTAACTTTTTTTATTTCCGCTTTGATCTGTCATGTGTAAAATCCATCACCTTCCCTGAGATGGCAGATCATTCCTCACAGGATTCTGATTGATAGCGCTGGAACCTTAGATCAAGCAGCAAAACAATAAGAGAGGCTGGTTCATAAAACGTACTCTCCGTGTCTCTGGTTTTATATTTGGCTTCCTGTAGAGAGAGCTTTGGTCCCATTAAATGCACTATATACCACTGAGCCTAGAAATGCACTCTCCTCCTCATCCTGAAAGCAGGCATATAACCATATACACCATGATTGACATATCTACTACTGCTTGTTATAAACTACGGAAACACTTTTTGTGATAAACTCAACTAAAATATTTTTTTCCAGCGCACAGTCTCAGCCTATCTGTTTAAAGGAGCAAAACCATTTTTAAAAAAGCGAATATGTCAACTATTTTATTGTAGAAATGGCACACTGATGTAACCTTGAAATAGGCTGCATACATGCTAACCTGCCTGAAGCACAAAAACACAGTTTTTTCTCAATCTGGACTTGTCCATGCTCATCCTCACCATACTGCTTTCAATCTACACAAGGTTAGGTGTGGTTACTTGAAAACCCTCCCCTTGATTAGGTTATCCATGCCTTTTTCTCCCTGCACATGCTCCAGGTGAAGGAAGAAGGAAGTAGTGATTGAAATATTGGAATACGCCTGCCTACATTATGCACAGTGGGTCAGCGGTTCGAGTCCCTGCAACGGGGTGAGCTCCTGTTGTTCAGTCCCTGCTCCTGCCAACCTAGCAGTTCGAAAGCACATCAAAGTGCAAGTGGATAAATAGGTACCGCTCCAGCAGGAGGTGAATGGCGTTTCTGTTCGCTGCTCTGGTTTGCCAGAAGCGGCTTAGTCATGCTGGCCACATGACCCGGAAGCTGTCTGTGGACATATGTCGGCTCCCTCGGCCAGTAAAGTGAGATGAACGGCGCAACCCCAGAGTCGTCTGCGACAGGACTTAACTGTCAGGGGTTCTTTACCTTTTTACATTATGATATAGCTGGGACCACCTAAACCTGTTTTTCAAATGGACACATTGAGGGTAACACAGAATCAGGTTGCAGCTAGATTATGTTTTCTGAATTAATCCAGTTTCTCAATAAGAGCTTATTGGGGGCATAAAAACATGCAGTATTTCCCATTCTTGTGGGGACTACATAGAAAAAAGAACAAAGACTCAGCTTTGGTCAATTCTAGATTAAAAATGCCATAGCTATGCAGCCATATTGTGTTCTCAACAACACAACAACATTCTGCTGATGTGCTAACACCATTTTGCAGAAAAAAGCAGGGAGTAGAGAGCACCTTGTGCTTCGCCGCTGGCTGAGCAACTTCCTAGCATTCCCACCTGTGACACACACAATTCCCTCCCCCACCAGAAAGTCAACACTGTTTTGCAAAACAGCTAAAAATAAAATGACAAGAGTGGTTTTGCTACTTCCCTATCAAAAGGTATTAACAAAGATGGCCTCAGCATATATGCTCAATGCTCAGAGTCCCTAAACATCCTATTGCCAGAAGCTAGAAATGATTGACGTTGCAAGTCCAGGCTTCTGCTTTCCCTTGCTGACAAGCTGGAGAATTCTCAAGTACAATGAGGTTTATGTTTTTTCTCACTAAATAGAAACTAACAGACAACTGCCGGAGGGAGGGAGGCAAAATGCTGGCCCCCTAGGCAATCCCAGCTGGCAGAATGCTTCGAAAGCCTTCAAAATGAAGAGGAGGACCTGCTTCATCCCTTCTGCCTGCCAAGGGAACCTGGCCTCTTAGCTAATAATAATAGAATTGTAAGAGACCATGAGGGTCAACCAATCCAGCCCCTTGCGATGCAGGAATATTTAGCCCAGCATGGGGCTAGAACGGACAACTCTGTGATTAAGAGTCTCATGCTCTGCCCACTGAGCTATTCAGGGTTAGCTAAGCCTCCACATCCCTGTCATGGCCAATGTTCTCTGGAGCTACACTGCTCCTCTCAGCAAGACTTTTGTACCTTTGCATGTATTTATACAGCCATTCTGGCTTGAAAAGGTTTGTAGATTAAGATCACAGACGAGCCTGCTGGATTAGGCCAGTGGCCCATCTAGTCCAGCGTCCTGCTCTCACAGTATTGAGATGAATTATGTGTCAAGTTTGTGGCTATCACTGCCTCCTGTAGGAGCAGCTCAGGAGGTGACTTGCACTGGAGATACTGCAGTTACACTGTTCCCTAAGTGTCTAGCTGTCATTGGATGCCTGCACACATGGGAAGATGGTGGCTTGTCAGTCAGCAAACATGCACTTGCATTTTGTGAACTAAGGCTCCTTTTCTGCACTTCTGTCTCCCATAGGTTTCTGGTAAGGATGGAAATTCACTACTTCCTTCAAACCCTTCCCAGTGGTTGCCAGCAGGTCCTGCCAGTAGATCCCTTCACCAGCTATTGTTGAACCTTCCCAGCTTGAGCTGGCCTTTGCTCCTAGATTACATGAATCTGGTAAGCAATAAAGCCCCTTCCACATAGACAGCACTGGTTTATTGGTCTTACACTTACTATGCTGGTTGGAGTTTCAGTAGTACCTTTCCAACCACTACCGTATTTTTCGCACTATAGGACGCACTTTTTCCCCTCCAAAAATGAAGGGGAAATGTGTGTGCGTCCTATGGTGCGAATGCAGGCTTTTGCTGAAGCCTGGAGAGCGAGAGGGGTCCGTGCGCACCGACCCCTCTCGCTCTCCAGGCTTCAGGAAGCTATCCCAAGTCTTGCAAGCCCGGCGGGATGTCCCGCGGGCTCGCAAGGCTTGCGGGCAGCAGCCTGCACCCAAAAGCTGGGGACAGCGGGGAGGCGCAGAGCCGCCACCCCGCTATTCCCCGACCTGATCTGGAGGCTGGCGGGGGGAGAAGCAAGCCTGCTTCTCCCCCCCAGCCCCACAAGCTCGGGGGATAGGGGGATGGCGAAGCGCCGCCATCCCGCTATTCCCCGACCTGATCTGGAGGCTGGGGGTGAGAGAAGCAAGCCTGCTTCTCCCCCCCACCATCCCCACAACCTCCAGATCAGGTCGGGGAATAGCGGGATGGCGGCGCTCCGCCATCCCGCTATTCCCCGACCTGATCTGGAGGCTGGGGGTGGGAGGAGCAAGCCTGCTTCTCCCCCCCCCCAGCCCCACAACTTCCAGATCAGGTCGGGGAATAGCGGGATGGCGGCGCTCCGCCATCCCGCTATTCCCCGACCTGATCTGGAGGCTGGGGGTGGGAGAAGCAAGCCTGCTTCTCCCCCCCCCCAGCCCCACAACCTCCAGATCAGGTCGGGGAATAGCGGGATGGCGGCGCTCCGCCATCCCGCTATTCCCCGACCTGATCTGGAGGCTGGGGGTGGGAGAAGCAAGCCTGCTTCTCCCCCCCCCCAGCCCCACAACCTCCAGATCAGGTCGTGGAATAGCGGGATGGCGGCGCTCCGCCATCCCGCTATTCCCCGACCTGATCTGGAGGCTGGGGGTGGGAGGAGCAAGCCTGCTTCTCCCCCCCACCAGCCCCACAACCTCCAGGCTTCAGGAGAGCCCCACCGCCAGCCCCACAAGCTCGGGGGACAGCGGGAGAGGCGCAGCGCGCCCTTCCCGCTGTCCCCCGACTTGGCTAGAAGGCTGGCGGGGGGAGAAGCCTGCTCCTCCCCGTCGCCAGCCCCGCAAACTCGGGAGACAGCGGCAGGGGCGCAGCGCGCCCTTCCCGCTGTCCCCCGACTTGGTTAGAAGGCTGGCCCAGCCCCGCAAACTCGGGGGACAGCGGGAGAGGCGCAGCGCGCCATCCCGCTGTCTCCCGACATGGTTTGGAGGCTGGCGGAAGGCTTCCTCCTCCCCCAGCCCCGCAAGCTCCCAGAGCGATGCCAAAGCTGCGCGCAGCTTCGGCATGGCTCTGGGTCCCGTTCTGGGGGAGGGGGAAGCTCGGGCTTCCCCGCCCCAGCCCCGCGCCTGGCGGGGGGGGGAATAAATTTTTTTGCCTTTATTTCCCCCCCCCAAATCTAGGTGCGTCCTATGGACCGGTGCGTCCAATAGTCCGAAAAATACGGTACTTATAATGTGGTGGGGGCAGACAGAGAATCTACACTTCCTGCTTAGTTATTGGGTGAAAGAGGTCAACATACATATACTCTGCTGAACTTTCACACAAACTATAGTGTGTTCTGGGTGTATTTGAGATGAAGTATTAGTAACAGTTCTCAAAACTAATAGAGACAGTGGAACAACAAATGTGGAATGAAACTTTGTGGATAAAGTGCCTTACATACACAAAGCAGTAGAATACACACATATACAACACAAATTATACATATATATCCTGCCTTCCCACAAGCATTGCTTTCAGCGATGAACGTTTTGATTCTGTAAGCGTAAGATTTACCCTCTGCCCCAGAAATCCATTTTCTGGGGTTTTCTATGAGTCACTGTTCCAGGCATGCCTTTTGATTGGAGGGCAGCCTCTTTCAAAGGCTTTTCTCTCCATTGGGAATGATTGGATGCTCCAAACTCACCCAGTGCAGAAATGAGACGGGAACACCTTTCTTTCCTTCCCACAGAGGCTAACCAGAAGGAGGGAAAGCTAGAGGATAATCATGCATAGGGAAACTGCAGGCAGCTTCTCCCATAGATGAGCACTTCTTCTTCTTTAAAAAATAATTAATTTCCCACAGCGTGCTAGTGTTCCCCTGCACATTGGGGTAGACTCAGATATGGTCATGCTTGGAGTAGACCCATTAACATGCTCAACAATTTCATGGACCTACACTAAGCATTATTAAGTCCCAATTCTGACCATAGTTTATGAATGATCTTCAACGCAGCCTAGCTATTGCTGGACTACAACCCCATTGGCTTCAAGTAGCATGACAAACTGGTCAGGGATTATGAGAGTTATAGCCGAGCACTATGTGGAGGGCACCATGTTGGGAAAGGCTGCATTGCACTACATCACGGCAGGTAAACACAGCATCATCACTCAGGCATAGTGAAAACTTTTCAAGGAGGAAGGAGAGGGAAATTACTTACGATTTCTGTGGCACTGATTTGGTTGCAACTTTGCCAGCCGGCTCTCCCCATTCTGAAAAGAAAGAAATCACATCCATATAACTGCACTGAATTTAACAGCACCCTCAAGAAAGGCTTAAGTGACATAACAACTGTTCCACAACACATTAACACAACAATGTGAAGAAACAACATCTATTTCAGCAGCGCACTGATTAATTTTAAACCTGTTGTCTTAATGATACTGTATAGTGGGCCGAAAATTATAACTGATAGTTTCCAATAATATGAGGGAAGACCTACTTTGAACTCCACATCCTGAGGTCAGATGCTGTGGATCCTGTAACAAAAGCACACAAAATGTCAACATTAGTTAAGAACTTAAGAAGGAAAACCTGTATTTTCTCCTTAGACTAAGGCACCAAAGTGACCTTAATAAACAAAAGAAGCCCCTTACAGTATGTAGTTCTTGCAACAACAATGGCACCAGAGAGAAACATTTGTTCATTTGTACACTCAGAGAAAACTATTGAATTGTAGCCAATTAGGGCCCCTTCTGCATTATGCGTTTAAAGTTATAGCATGGCTTCCCCTAAGAATCAATGGAACTGTGGTTTCATGAGGGTGCTGAGAGTTACTAGGACACCTCTATTACCATCAAGTAGCTATGTGCATCTATGCCTATGAGTTGGATCATGATAAATTAAGGGGGGTTTTTTTGGACTGGGCAAGTGAACAGGCAATCTTTCTACAGGGCTATGCCTGAGCCACTTGTTTCTGCAAGCATTGACATATGAACCAAACAAGGCTCTGATATCACCATCAGAGGTCCATCTTTGTAAGCCTCCTCCATGAGTGTGGCCCAGAGTGTGGCAACACAAGGATGGGGATTTTCTACAGTTCAGCTCCATGGTTGTGGAATGTTCTCCCTGGGTGGGCTCGCCTGGCACCATCATTATATATCTTTAGGTGCCAGACAAAAACTTTCTTCCATAACCAGGCCTTTGGCCTTTATGACCTTTCATAAGTGGGTAGGATGTATTTCCTTTCCCCCTTGGTTTTAATGTGTCTATGTGGGGTTTCTTGTTGGCTGGTTGGTTGGTTTTAAGTTGCTTTTGGTTGCCCTGGGCAAGATAAAGCAAATAACAAAAATAATAATGTCCTAGGTGATGGAGTAGAGACAGTGCCAACTTGAAGTTTGAGCCATCTTTGGTCAAGGAAGCAAGATAAGAGTGTTAAGCAGCTTCTGGGCAGGTAGAGAATCAAATAATATAAAACTGTAGAGTTGGGACCACAAGGGTCATCTAATCCCACACCCTGCAATCTAGGAAGCATTTACCCAACATGGGATTGAACCCATGAGCCTGAGATTAATAGTCTCATGCTCTACCGATTGAGCTATTCCAGGTTTTGATAAAGTACCACTTCTGGCAATCTATCGGGCTTGTCCCTGGGATATGATTCAGTGTCCGTAACAACCTTCCCAGACAACTACAACACCTCCTGGGACCGGACATCGCCTGTCACACACTTCACCAGGATAACTGACCTCCAATTCTTCAAATTTCCCCCACCCCTCTTCTGTAGCTGGCCAGCCCTTCCAAGATGTCTCTATGGGGCGCACAACAACATTGTTGATATGCATAATTAAGTTGAATACATTCAAGGCTGAACTGATGCCAGTGTAGCCAAAACAGTAATCTAATTCAGCTGAACCAACCTATGGTCTTGATGCCCAGTCTGCATTTCAAAGTCCACTCTTAACCTACCTGTGCCTTGCCCGAAATGGGAAACTTATTCTGTTCAGCTTTTCCAGGTGTGTGTATAGCAGTAAGTGGTGGAGGCCAGGAATGGGTCATCTCCTAGCAAGAGAACAAAGAAAAATCAGAAGAATGTAGTCCACATTATACCCCCGTCTATTTTCTCTGGGTTGTAGCCAATGCAAGTTCTACTCAGAGCAGAACCACTGAAATTCATTGCCATGGCTACCTTAAGTTCATTAATTCCAAAGGATCTATGGTGAGTAGAACTTTGTTGGCTACAGCCTTCTATTTTGCTTATGATTTAATGAGCATTCAGAAAGACATTGACCATTTAAAATATATTTAAAGTACAATGATACCACTTCAATAGTCATGGCTTCCCAAAAATAAGTTTATTAAGGATTCTGAGTGTTGTTAGGAGGCCCCTGTTTCCCTCCTAGAGCTACTATTCCCAGAGTTCCCTGTGAAGAGGGATTGTCTGTTAAAGCACTTAGTGGATTGTAGCTCTGTGTGGGGAATGGGGTGTCAAGATTTTCACCCCTCAGTGTAATGATTTCAGAACAACCAAACTGGATAAGAAGAGTAATATTCAATGTTCATCTTCATTTTCTCCAGTGAAATACTTATTCCCAACACAGAAGCTCATCCTTGTTCTAAGTTAGCAATACAGCTGGACCTGATACACACTTCCGAAACACTGTTAGGGAATAATCAAGGTTTCTTCATTCACTTATTTGTGGAAAGAATTAAATGTCTAAGATTGGAAGGATTTGAAAAAATATCTGAGTATCACAGAAGTAACAGAAATATTTTAAAGTGGGGTGTAATGGAAGTTCAGAAAATCAAACCAGGGTTTACTTCCATGTGGTTTGGACTTACAGAGTCATGTTAGCTATTGGAAAGGGTGCAGAGTTTATGCACTGAAAGAAAAGGGATTAAACGACAGTTAAGTGAGTATGGTTTTGTTGGCTTCAGAGTTGCACAGCTTCCGGGTCATGTGGCCAGCATGACTAAGCTGCTTCTGGCGAACTAGAGCAGCGCATGGAAACGGCATTTACCTTCCCGCCGGAGCGGTACCTATTTATCTGCTTAGCAAAGTGTACTCCTTCCTGGAAAATTTATTTAAATATTGTTTTAATTGACACGGTGTGTTTTATTATAAGGGCTAGGCATGCACACTTCTCCAGCCAAGTCTCCTCCTCCTTTTTCTCCCCCCCCCCCTTCCAACCATCCTTTTAAACTAGCTGTACATGCCCTGAGGTAAGGAACTGAGAAGGATAGCATACAGAAGATGCTTAATGAATAGCTAGGGGAAAAGAAGCAACAGCAGCATAATTTGTCTGCAAGGCTGTAGGGTTAATGGTTCCTACACTGCTCAGAAGGACTGGAGAGAATTAGCAGGAGGCTCGTGTAATTCTGCAAGGCAGGTTTGTGAAGCAGTTGCTGCAGGAGGAACTCCCGTCTACAAGTAAGAAACGCCAAGAAACTTTCAGTAAATGAGCCCAAGGAATTTGGAGTAGCATCAATTGCTCTCTTTTCAAGTGATTGGTTGTCTTAAAAGGAGGCTGGCTAGATTGATAGTGGGTAGATTTATCATGAGCTGAGAGGCTACCAGTAGTTGCTGGCAGGGTGGTTTGGTGAAGGTGGGGCTTCCCAACACCATGCATCACTACCACTTATGGAAAGGGAGAGGGGCAAGGTAGCAGTGGAGCTTGGCATGGTGTGCGTGCAGCATTTGGAGCATTGGATTGGCTCCAATGCTGTGCTTGCACCATGCTGAGCTCCCTTCTGCCTTCTTCCCTCTCTCCTGGTAAGCAGAAGTGATGCATGGCATTAGGAAACTGGGAGAGCAGCCCAGCATCAGCCCCACTGCCCCACCAGCTGCCACTGTAGGCAATAGTATCTAAATAGAACTTCCATGTTCGGATGGAACATGGGGAATAAAAATATGAGTAGGGTTATTGCCTTTGACTTCATATCTCACTTGCAAGTTTCTCAGGTGTTAAGAGTTTGCCCTAAAGCTATCAGAGCTGTGGACTTTTTCTCAGAGTCTCAGGGGAAGCAGTTAAATCAGAATTGAAGACATAATTGCCAATATTGTGCTTTGCTGAATCTGAGCTGCCTTAAATCCGTGCTGTGTTATTTGTATATTATGCAATCTGAGTGGAGGAGCCTTTCCTAGATGGTGGCCTCAGTGTTTAGCTCCTCACCTCTGGAGGGCCAGATTTGACAGTGGGGTTCCCAAATGCCAATCACCTGACATCACAGTGACATCAGGGGATGGGACACTTTAAAGGCTCAAGGCTTCAGAGTGAAGGATGGGGCTGTTTGAAAGCCTTTTTGCAAATCATCCCATGCTGCTCTTTAAACCTCTGATCTCTTGGGTGTGGAGTTCCATTATGCAAGGGTAAATCCAATGGAACAAACTGCTTAGCACTGCACTGGACAAAAGTCACAGGGTTGTATCAAACATAAATCATACTCAAGAGTAGACCCACTAGCCATGCCCATTATTTTCAATGGCTCTACTCTGAGTTGGGCTAACATGAGATGCAACCCATAAAATTCCAGCTTACCAATGGAGCAGCAACACATATGTAAAGCTGCATCAAAGGACAGGAGGAGTAAAGCTAATTTTTTTTTAAGAACTACTAATACTAAGTAACATATAATTTTATCTCTGAAAATTTTAAAACCCTGGCAGGGTTCTTTCCACAAAACAAAACAAAACCCTCCTGCCGCTTCTTGTTCTGCATGGGTGGTTTTTTAAGGGGTATGTGATAATTTGTTCCATCCATCTCAAGAAGTACAAACAAATTAAGAAACAAACAAAAATACCCTACCACATAGGCTTCCCTTAAAAATAGCCAACACTTGGGCTTTGCTCCAAGAAGAGAATGTAATTACAATTTGCAATTGTCAGACAAGGCTGGAAATATCCAAAGGCATTTATTTGCATGTATGTATGCATGTATGTTCAGACTGTTTCCATTTCACGGTGTAATCAATTCCAATTCCATACACAAAACTTAGCTGACAGTTGCAAAACAGATTGATGCACAAATGGGAGCAAGGTTGACGTAAATGTTTGGGACATCAGCGGCAGGCGTCTACTTCCCAACATTGACTCTGCATTTTCTGCCCCTGTCCGGAGATCCTTATTGAGACCTTGTGAAATTGACAGCCATGTGTTGTTTTTCATGCAATTCTGCAATCATTCAGAACCCAAAGCATGATAATTATTGTGTGCAGTTCTGGTTGTCTCACCTCAAAAAGGATATTGTAGGGTGGGGAAAGGTTCAGAAGAAGGCAACCAAAAAGGAGGAAAAGGCAGCCAAAATGAACAAGGGGATGGTGGAGCTACTCCCTTACAAGGAAATGTTGTAGTGTATGGAGAAAGAGCTGTTGTATGCCAGGTTGCAATTTATGTGGCAAGCAAGTTGGAGAAATTTGGCAGGAAAATAAATGGAAGAATCCATTGCAAAGGCTCTCTTCAGCACAACACAGCCCTGTGCATCCACCTAATGGTCTTGAGTTTATAATTTAGTATCCCATTTTAATGAAATGCATTCATGGCTTATACGAAGCAAGTTAGAATTAAACCAAGGAAATGGAGAATTCAGGCTCTGAATCCTCCTATGTGCTAAATTGAGTGCTAATGTGCCACTGGCTGGGATTGATGTGTTTAAATCCTTGAGGATTTTGGCTGGACTCATCTTGGGCCTTTTGCAAAGATGCAGATTAGTGACGGACTCCAGTGGTTTGGAGGCTTAGTGCATAAAGTAGAACTAAATGGTTTCAGGAATAATTCCACAAACAGGCACTGTGACAGTTTAGTTTTGTCCTTTAGAGAAACCAGAGAAGCTTCTTTTTTGGTGCTTTGGAAATCAGTGCTTCTGAAATGAAATGCACTCCATGAAATGTTTATCCTACTGAATCTAGCATCATGAAGGGCTCTATATCCACAGATTCTCTGCTCAGGGACTTCTTCCCAGAGAAAGGGTGGATGGCTCAGGTTATTTCTGTTCTGTGTCACTTTTATATGTGTTCTGTTATAGGTCTCCTTTGATCTGTTTTCTGCACACACACACACAAAACATATCATGCACAATGAATTCACATTTAAATTGTGTGCATTTCCACTCAAAGTATGTATTTTACATGTATTCTTTCCATAAAATGCATTTTTTGTAAGCTTTTCAATGCATTTCCCCCTAAATTGTGTATTTTTGTATGCATTTCTACAGCATATTTTGACCAGAGAGAGACCAGAGAGCCCCAATGAGTATGACCCCAAGACCTCAGATGGGGTTCTCTCTCAGCCCTACCTGAAGATGCTGAGGACTGAACCTGGGACATTCTGTATGCATATCAGATGCTGTACCACTGTGCCATGGCCCTTCCCCATGTTCCTTATGTTCCTAAGAAAGGAGGGATATAAATGTAAGAAATAAATATTTGCAAATAAATCTAATTTTGTGAGCATCAGTTCAAGTCATTCCTTCTTTATTGGCTTTTCCTCCCTGAAGGTTGAATGTCTGGAGTAACTGTACCCCAGAAGATAACTCAGAAACTTCAAGTGGTTCAAAATGCAGTGGTTAGATTACTGGCTGAGGCTCCCTCCAGATCTCATATAACCCCTGTTTTAAAACAGCTGCACAGGTTGCCAGTTCATTTCTAGGCCCAGTTCAAGGTCCTCATGTTATGTTTAAAGCCCCAAATGACTCAGGCCCCAAATATCTGAAAGAGTGCCTCCTTCCCCACAAGACCGAATTGGGGGCTAAGATTAGCAGAGAGTGCTCCATTGGTTGATCCACCAACCTCTGAAGCTCAGGGTGTGGTGGACAAGGAAAGGACATTCTCTGTGGCAGCCCCTAAGTTGTGGAACTCCCTTCACACAGAGGTACATCTGGCACCTTCATTTATACAGCTTTTGGCAAATGCTGAAGAGGCACTTCTTTACCCTAGCTCTTAACACCTGAGATGTATGCTTCAGGACCTATCTAAAAACAGGTTTTAAATATTTTTTTAAAATATTGTGCTTTAATTGTTGCAACCCACCTTGGAACCTTAAGGTGAAAGGTGGTTAATAAATTGAAATGATAATGATGATGGTGAAAATGGTCTGATTGCATCCCACATTAATATTACCTCCCGGCAATGGCAACACACACTGCATTGTGGGTGATAATGATTATGGGATTCTAGCCTAGGAATACTCAGGCAAAAGAAGACGGTTCAGGGCATTCAAGAGCAAGCTCACAATTTCTCAATGGTGTTATGAAATACAAATGATGCGGGAATCCTCAAGGTTCTCCTTGTCCTTACTCCCTAAAAGCTACAACCTTCAGAAATATCTAGGGAATGGAGAAACTCACCTAAGAGAAATGGTCACAGCATTTGGGGGGTGGGGGTGGGGTTTCTTAATATAGAGAAAAGACAAGCAATAAGAGACGTGATAAATGTGTTTAAAAGTATGCACAGAGTGGAGGAAACAGATAGAGAAAAGTTTGCTCCCTCTCTCATAACACCAGAACTCATGGAGGTTAAATGAAATGTTGGAACAGGGCAGACAAATAAAGCACTACTTCATAGTTAAGCTATGGATCTCATTCCCACAGGAGAGAGTGATGGCCACCAACTTGGATGGCTTTAAGAGAGGCTTCCCCAGATTCATGGAGGTTAAGGCTATCAGTGGCTACTAGTCATGGTGGCTATGCCTCCACAGTCAGATGCATCATTCCTCTGAATACCAGTTGTTGGGAATCAAAAGTCAGGAGAATGTTGTTGTGTTTAAGTCCTGCTTGTGTGCTTCCCTTAGACATCTGTGAAAACAAGATGCTAGACTACATGGGCCATTGCCCTGATCAAGTGGGACTTGTCCTGTGTCCTTAAATTAAAGTCACAAAGGTACAAACCCTTCACCGTCTTCTCTTAAGTATCACGTTTTTCAGTCAGGGCAAGCCAAGAGGGCACAAAATACTGTTGCCGAGAAATTCAGGAAGGCTTTGAGAACCCTGACTTTTTTTTCTTCCTTCCTTTCTTTTAAAGAACAGATCTTAATTATTACTACAGCATGCATTGCCTTTGTTGCCTCCAGCTGGTCATCAAACACTAGCAGGCTGTTCATTAGCAACAGTTTATCAGGGGGTCACACAGAAAGAGCTGGATAGACGCCCATGTAAAGACCACCCAGAAGAACCGTGATTACTACACTAGTTAGCCCTAAGCAGTGAATGTTATTCATAACTCCTGCAAGTGTCAAGCAGTGACAATTACCAGTTATCATACAAAGCGGAACTGGAGTAAACCTGCCAAAGAACACTGTTTTCCCCCCTCCTACCCCCAGTGCAACATGCAATTTATTATCAAGTTCCAGCAATTACAAAATGGAGTTGTTGATCTCGCTTTGCTGGAGAGATACAAAGGCTAGACTTGGTAATGTAGCAATCTCTTTCTCTTTCTTACAAGGATAACTCATGTTCATGTTCAGAGAGAGAGAGAGAGAGAGAGAGAGAGAGAGAGAGAGAGAGAGATATGCCCTAAAATGACAACTCCACACTGGCAAAAGGAGACAGAACAACGCATTTAGCAAAATCCCCCAGCCCAAGTCTTTTCAAAGAGCAACCGTCGGTAGAGCTGCTTCTGAGGACTATTCTCCTTTTTCAGACGCAATCGCTTCCTTGTAGTGTTCACTTATCACATTAAGAAAAATGGTAATGAAGGGATCATGACAACTTCTTTTTGAAAGTGACAAAGGCAGAATTGCTCAGGCGAAGAAATAAGGAAGAATGATCACTACTTTCTTGGAGAGAGGCCTCCAGTGAGCAACTCAAGAGTACTGCTCACTTTCTGTTGTTACTTGAAAGCCGGAGAAAGAGAAAAAGTGGCAGGCAGCTCCAGGTTTACATCTGAGCAGAGCACCTGCGCTTCAAGGGATCTTAACACCATTCTCCCCTCAGGGCTTCCTACAGCATCACATTTCCTGTTTCTTAGGGCACACTGCCTTCAAAGATGTTTCAAGTGCACACCTAGATCATGCCTAGAAGGGCCTCCTAATTCTGCCTATGAGGCTGTTTTCTCCAAGTCCCACCCTCCTGCCCTACCCTGACATTCTATGGGACAGATAAAGAAGTGAGGTAAGCACCGATCAGCTGACCAGTGCTTACAGCAAAACCCACAGGAAACGATGCCTTTGACCATATGGTTTGATTTCAAACCACACAGGCAAAGGAAAATGCTTCAGCTGACATCATGGTGACATCACATGACCAGCAGTTTTTAAGCCCCACTCATCTGTCAATGTGGTCAACACAGGTTAGAAGATAGCAGGATGTAGTAATTTGTGTAGTACCTAGCCTATTGTACAAATGTGTAGTTGCTCTACCTACTTTTGCCTCTGGCACCACCTACTACTGGTATGTGGCCCTTAGGATATTGCTTGGAAGGGAATATGGTCCTTGGGCTGGGAAAAAAATTCCTAAGTCCCTGTAGCTCTCCTGCCAAACTTCACAAAAAGCAGAATTCATGCCAGGCATGTGGTTCCAGTCATTGTTCATTGCTTGAAAATTCTAGCTGCCATACTGAAATCTGCCCCATGTATGCCACATGTTCATTCTGGGCCAGTCTGGTTCCCAATACCTCAAAGATTACCATTTTCCAGCTGAGCATACTTGCTGACTGAGTTCTAGTCAACAGACTTTGTTGTCTTTGGAACAAGAAGAACACTACGCTTGGTGTAGGGATCTCAGTGTGGCTGCTCAGAGACGTGGTTGAAACCTTCTACAACAGTTTATCAGATATTCTTATAACTAAAATTCTCTTGTATTGAGATAGGATTTCTTTGGGCTACTTGATTTGCATTTGTTCCCAAGTTATTGTTGCAAACCACTTTGAGCAACTGGAAAAGGGAAAAGTGATATATACGTTTAAAAACAAAACAAAGTAAATGTGTTTCTCAGGTTCATGCTGGCCCTTTCTGACAACAACAAAACGACTGGGCATGTTCTCTCCTCTCCACTCAATTCTCCAAATGCCTTCAGGGGAAACATAACATCAAAGGTGTTATTGACTCTAGGTCTGGTCTCATGCTATTTTAAACTAATGGTTAGTGGGCCTTTGAGTTTTGCCAACCAGCCTGCAGAGTATGTTCTGTCAATAAGCAATGCAAGGATGTAATGCTATCTACAGTGGTGAAGAAGTGTTCGTATTAAAAGAAAAACTGGCAAGGAATCTTGAACCAGAGAGTCAAGACAAATGTGCTCCCCAAAAACTCAGTTAAAGAAAACAATACTTTCCTGACCAATCTCTAATTTTTGTTGGGGGTAAGAGCATTCCCCATTGCTGATAGGCACCATCACACAGTTTCAGTTAGTTTTTAAAAACATCTGCTCTGTATGATGTGCAGACCACACGTGGTTTGCCAGC